>NW_010103485.1:0-17589 GCF_000699245.1 Pterocles gutturalis | reverse complement strand
AAGAAGGGGGAAGAAAAAAAAAAAGTAGAACTTGGCAGAGGCTGTTGCTTTTCCTGCTGGATGTTTTTCAGGTGAACTACCCAGCTATGCTACCGTATTAAAGTCAAGCCAACTATGTGGAACTAAGGATTATTCCACAAATCCCCTTTTAATAGTTCTTTTAATGGTGTTTTTCCTCAAGTCTTACTTTTTCCCTCGGATTTCCCACCCTGACAGGCACTCTCCCATCCTTCCCAAAGTGTTCCATCTCTCTGGCTTTTGACTGGGCTGGGCACCATTCTCTGCGGTCAGGAAGAGGAGCTGTGTCTCCCGCGGGCCCGGCGCGGGGCTGAAGCTGCCAATGGCTTTATCAGATGGACAGAGACATTCCAAGTATGCTTCTGGTCACTGGGGGATATGGGAATATAAAAAATAATGAAAAAGGAAGGCTTAGAGAAAAGCTGTTAGGCAAACTGGGGCTTTCTGTCAGGTTTGTTTTTTTTTTTTAAGGGTGAAATTCTTTACCCCTGCACAGATCGTTAAAGCTGTGTGATGTCATTTTCTTTTCTTTTTAAAGCCAGGTTTTGAGAAGCTGAAAGGCTGCAGGTTAGGTAAAACTATTAATGACCATTTTGTGACCTCTGCTCCAACCGCCCACAGCGGCTGCAAATTTTTAAATGTCTGACGGCTGCTTGGCTCTCCGCAGCATCATTATATTGGTCAACAGCAGATGAGATTTCAGAAGCAAAGAAGTCACCTCCCAAATTGCAATCTGCTGGCATGGCCAGTGGGCAGATTAAAAAAGGGATTTCAGTGGTTTGGTAGGGAAGAGCCCTTCTTTTTTACAACCGAGGCATGCCAGGAGCTCCCTCTGGTTGACTTGTTAGCATCCCTCCTGTGGGTTGCATGGAGGGCAACTGTGCCCAGAGCTCGTCTTGTCTAAACCAAGGTCCATGTGGTGCTGGGCTTATACCATGGCGTTTGCTAGGAGAAGACCCTGGGGACATATTGGGTACACTTGCCCCCTTCTTCTGCTTTTCTACAGGTGTCTGCTCCTGGTGCGTGTGAGACAGGCAGCAGGGAGCTTTGGTTGGAGCAGGCATGGCCAGTCCCATGTAATGTGGCTCTCATGGAGGAGTGTGAACTTGGGGCTTTGTGGGTCATGGAGCAAGGTCACGACCAGCCTTGCAGGGGGGGAGTGTGCATGGTGGGGACAAAATGTGACACAGGGCAAGTGTGAGGAGAGTACTTTACAAGATGTTGTTGCCTCAGAAAGAGGGCCAGTTACCTCACATGGCTGTAATTGTTGTATAATATTCTGGGATTTCTGTCTCTTGTTAAGTTTTCAGTTTTCATGGTCACAGATCTGAAGCGCTTCCCAGATGCATTGGGGTTGCGCAGTGAGAGCCCTGAGGGACCTTACAGCCCATCTGCCTTGGCTGGAGAAGGCTGTGGAAGTGCTGAGACTCCTTTTCCTTCTTCCATCCCTCTTTCCTCATCCTTCACTCTCCTTCCCAGCCCTTTAATTTGTCCCTATGAGAAAAGCGTGCTGGGGAGCAGGGTTATGTGCGCCCTGCGGGCAGTCAGGCTTGTCATTATCCATGGGGGATGGAGGCCATGTCTGGCTTTGCAGGTGATTTGGCAGAGTGGGAGGAGGTCAGAGTAGCCGGTGTGGTGGCTCCTCACGTCTCCGTTGAAGAGGGTTTGCCTTGCCTTGGGTCTTCACCGGTCCCCAGGACTAAATGTGACACACTGCAGGTGTTGGTCAGAGCTTTCTGAAAGAAGTTTCAGACAGACCCGTGCTGCTGGGACCACAGGGTCCTGCTGGGGCTCCTCCGGCAGCAAGTGCCATGGTGCCCATTGGGCCTTTCTCGCGTGGTGGTGGCGTGTGCCTGCCGGGAGTTCTGCCACCATCATCCCTGTGTGGCCTCATCGTCTACAAACCAACAGGAACCTAAACGAGTCACGGCTGCAGCATGAGCCCTCATCACGCTCCTCCTCACCCTGCCCCTGAGGGAGCCTTTCCTAAGCCTTCAGGAAGCCCGGCAGGATGGCCGAGGCAGAAGGACAGGGAGGAAGGAGTGATAAACAAGAAGGGCGACAGGAGAAACAGCGGGTGTGGCAAGGGTGCTCTGGTGTTTCTGCGTAGCTCAATGTCTTCCAAGGCTCTGGCTCTTCCAATTGGCACAAAGGGTTGTCCTGGTGCCATGGTGGGGCCCCACCCCAGCTGTGGTGGGGACCCTCCCATCCCAGGGACGTGTTGGAGCTGCTTCCTCCAGATGGGTGTGCCGAGCCGGCACACGGTAGACAGAGGCAGCGAGGAGGGGTTTGCTTCCATACCACACTGCTCCTTAGACAAATATACGTGACCAGGAATAATAATCTGTGAAATATTTCATCTTTCTTGAAACGCTTAATGCATTCGCTCTCCTCAGTCTTCAGGGCTGTGGTGTCTTCTCATCTCGACTCTCCCCAAGAGCGTTTGCTGTGTAGTCACATTGAACGTTGGGAAATTGTGGAATCTCTGGATGGTGATTTTATTCTTTTTTATCCCTGCCATCACTTTCTGCCCTCCTTAGGTGCAGGGCTTCCTCCTTTCTCATTGTCTTCTCTTTTCTCTGGACAATACCAAGTCTAGCATCCTTCATGCTCTCTCCATTAGAGAGGGTTCCCCAAAGCCCATGCTCTTCAGTGGTCCTTTGGCTGGATGCTGCTTAAAGCTGTCATTTGAAATTGGAGGCCTGTGTAAAAATACTAAACACTAAATACTGAGTCACACAGGAGCGTTTCACGGTGTCCACTCCACTGGAGTCACAAGTCACGTCAGTGATGCTGCCATTACAGTGTGGTGGTGTAGGCTTTGGGACAGCGTGACAGACTCTGAAGCACAGCTGATTTTTTTTGTGTATTGGTTTCTCGAGTGCTGGATTAAACCTTTTCAATAATTTATAAAACCTCAGGTGCTCTGGGCAGTATTTTTACAGGGAGTGATTGCATTGTGTTCAGAAGATATGTTGCTCAGCTGGGCTATTAAATGAAAAGCTGAAACCAGCCTGTGATGCTGAGAGATGAGTGCTCAACAAAATTAAAACGTAGGGTTTCACTTGCAAACATTTTCACGTTGCCTGCTTTCCAACTTGTAGCTAGTTGATTCACAGTCTTACTGATTAATATTAAAACCTTGCCTGTGAAAAAAGCAGAGAGGGAAAAGCCCATAAATTAAAAAAAAAATACCCAAAACTTTCCCACTTTGCACAACCTCAGTTTTGAAATTCAGCTCAAATGCACAAGTGAATTGGACTGCCTTAAATTCCTGAGGAAGGGTGGATAATTTTGAGAGACGATGCGAGATAAGCCAGGCAACTGCTACACAATTTAAAAAATCCTGAAAACATTTCCAGACCCAGTCGGTGCACCTGGGGCAGCTGCGTGCTTCCAAGGAGCTGCGTGCCGGTGGCCATGCCAGCAGGAAATGCAGCGTGACCTGTGGCGAGCCTGGAGGGTGGGAAATGCCGCGAGCAGAAGGTTTCCACGGGTGGCTCTAAGTGTCCCGGGCACTTACTGTGTGGGCATGGATGTAGGAGCAGACATAAAGCCAAAGGAGCAAACAGGAGAGGTAGGAGCATCCTCTTCCCACCTCGTGCATAGCTGCTCAGCGCTTCTTATCATGTGTCCCTGCCGCCAGGCTGACGGCGTTGCTTTCACTGAACACTGGGTCTGCATGCATGAAACCTGGCTGTGAAGTAGAAATGGCTTTTGGAAAGCATAATATTGTTTTAATCATAAATTATTTGGAAACTCAATACAGAAATAGCTTCAGATCACTTCTTCCAGGGGGTGTTTTTGCAGTCAGGGTCTTTATCAACTTCTCAGTGGGAACTGCATTAATATTGCCACAAAAATGCAAACAGTAGTGCCTTTGATAAAGCAATTTGGCATCTCTTAAGCAGAAAGGTGTTTTGTTTTCCTAAGATACAGCACTGTTTTCAGTGCAGGGACCTGCCGTATGTGCCAGCATATGGAAAGAAAATACCAGTTTTGTTAACATTTGTATTCGGAAGCCGTGGGTAGGGGACGAAGGAGGCGGCTGCCTTTGCAGTTGCAAAGCGATCTCTGTTCTTGCTAGGGGGACAGCACAGGAAGCTGAAAAGCCAGTGCCGATGGTGGAGATGCCAGTGGCCTGCAGTCAGCCTCCTGGGCCTAGCTCCCACAGAGTTTTCTGCCAAGGGCTCTCCTCCTCCTCACCTTCGCTTTAGCTCTTCCCATCACGTGCCAGAGCAAGGCTGGTCCCCACTGCCGCCTGCCTCCCAGTGCAGAGCAGACAAGCTTTACTGGCTATACAGTAGGCATCATTGTAGATACTGTGAAAATGCCTTTTAGTAATTTCTGGTGTCCCGTGAGTATTATATAGTTGGTTAGTGCATTATTTTCATTTTTAGACTGCCTTTGGTTCAAGAATCCTGAAAGGAAGCTGTTGTGCAACTGTTTTAATCCGATTTTACAAGCCGATTCCAGCTTGATTCCCAGCACAAAGAAACAAAGAAGAGCACAGTTGTATTTTTCGTCCAAAAGCAAAAGGCCCTTCTGCTTTGAAGATCTTCTGTAGAGTGTTCTGTTTAGAGAGTGATTTGCTATTGTTTGAATTTAATCTCTGTAATTACATTCGGATTAGATTAATGATGGGTTATTTTTCTGAGTCATTATTTTCTGGCACTCACAGCTATCGAGCATAAAGCCAGGTCTTCAGCGGATATAAACTGTCATTGCTCCACTGAAGTTAGTGGAATAATTCCACTTTATATTGTGGTGGCCCAGATGTGATATTATAGCTGTTTTGAAGAATGCACCCGTTGGAGTTTTTTGGCTTTGAATCTTCTTATTTTTAGGCTGTCAAGGCATTAACTTCCAATTGCATTGTATTTATGGTAGCACAGCTAGCCGTTGCCTCTAGACCACCTCATCTGGACCCAGAGGGGATCAACAAAAGGTGCAATGCCAGATTTAATCATAAGTATCTTTTTTTTTTTTTTTAAAACCTCTTTTTTATCACCAAGAGTGCAAGCAGGGAAGGTTCATTACTGGAGTCCAGTGAGATTTTGCATGCTCTTATCTATCATAGAATCACAGAATGGTTAGGACTGGAAAGGACCTTAGAGATCATCTGGTTCCAACCCCCCTGCCGTGGGCAGGGACACCTCCCACTAGCCCAGGTTGCTCAAAGCCTCATCCAGCCTGGCCTTGAACACTTCCAGGGATGGGGCATCCACAGCTTCTCTGGGCAACCTGGGCCACTGCCTCACCACCCTCACAGGAAAACATTTCTTCCTAATATCTAATCTAAATCTACCCTCCTCCAGCTTAAATCTATTACCCCTTGTCCTGTCACTACATGCCCTTGTAAAAAGTCCCTCCCTATCTATGAGAACAAACCTTGGTCTGTTTGTTGGGGGATGCTGTACTGCAAATCCAGGGGAAGCAGAGGGGCTGGTCCTTTTTGAAATTAGGTATTTTTGCTCATTCTTTTTTCAGAAGGGAGCAAGTAGGGAGAGAGAGAAGAGGGTACTTGGGGAGACCTGGCACATAGGAGAGCAGCAGCAGGGGCAATGGGGAATGCGCTCGATGTAGGGGATGGACCTGTCACCACAATCAATGTAACAGAAACAGTCTTTTCTTAGAGGGGCTGTGTAGAGATGCTGTGACCATGGAAGGTATTTGAAGTTGCTGGGCTGAGAGCAAGGTCTCACCAAGGATCTCTCTCACCCTTGAGCATGTTGGGCAGGGAAGGATTTGGTTTCAGACCTTTTACTTTAAATGTCTCACCCGAGTTTCTTCTATTGCAAAGATTTTTCTTCCTCACTATTTGTGAAATGGTGTGTCAGTAAATGTTAGTGTGGAGGATAGGAAGGGTTTCCTTTCTTTTGGGTCCTTACTGTAAAGAGAAAGTAGTCAGTCCTATCTCTAAAAGCAGTAGCAGATTTAGGATGTCACTGCAGTGGGTTAGACCACATTATCTCTTTAGCCTGGTATCTAACTGGCAGTGGCATGTACTATATGTAAGTGTGAAAACAGACAGCAATGATCCTTTCTTTCCCTGATGCATCCTCACTACTTCCAGGAGCCATCTGGTGTTGTTGCTGGCCTGCTGTTGCACCTGCGGGTCCACTTAGTACAGCTGAACTTCTGTTGCCTTGTTAACCAGCAGAAAGTAGGTGTGAAGCCTTTTAGTCTTCTGTTTTTCCTGTTTTAAGATGTTAAACTGGTTCTTTGTATTCTTTGGGTTGTACTCTTTGCTCTTTTACACGCAGTATTTAGGAAATACTGCTTATTTTAGTAAAAAAGGTCATCTCTAATCTTTAATAGTAACACTGCTTCTACAGTCATGATTGTTTGCCAGCAAGGCAGGACTGTTTGGGAGACACTTGGTGTCTTTTTTTAGATTGACCTGATAGATTTGGATAATACAGGGTAGCCTTCACGCATATCCTGGGCATCTTTTCAGAGTAAGAAGGATGTGCTTCAGGTCCCATCCACCTAGATCCTTGTGTCTGATGGTGTAGTTCAGCACTTCTTGTGAAACAGGAGGCAAATTGTAAGATGCAAATGAAGTCTTACACTGAAATTGGACATCCATCAGCTGGGATGCGCGGAAGGCTTGCATGCCTGAAAGCTTGTCTTCTGCCCTCCGCCACCATCTATCAGTTTGTCTTGTAAAAGTACTACTAACTCCTATACTAATCCTGCCCTATACTTTGGTTCTTACTGCCTTTTGCTGCTTTTTACACCAAGTGTGACCAAGGTTGAAGTGTTTTTTTTAAGCTTACATGAATTTTGTCTTGTGCAAACTATTGACAGCTATTATTGAAGAAATTCCGGTGATGCAGCAATAGATCAGTCATATATGTACGTGGTCCTTTAGAGGGGCCTGTTGGAGCTGTGGTAATGCTTAACATGTTTAAGCCCTGATCCACTGCTTCATGGCTCCAGATGTGATACATGCTGTTGACTTAATGCAGAAATTGATGACATAAAAGGGAGAAATTGCCTTTGCGCTTATTATGCAGCTATGGTGGTGAATCTCCTGTTAACAACTCCAGTTTTCAGGGGCTTTCTCATTTTATTAGGGAGGGGGTCATGCATGGAGCCTCAGAAGAAATGAGTAGGAATGGCTTGTATTTGTAGTCGAATTCATCAACACTTGTGCAAAACTCACTCTGCATAAGCAGGCTGTGAATACTGGTTGCTCTTGCTGGAGTATGGTTGCAGTGGTCCTGAAAAACCAAGTCATCATTGAAGATCTTGGGGTGCAAAAGATTATCGAGAAGTTTCAGCCTTACTGGGGACAGGACAGATGCAAAACATCCCATCCCAAATAGTTGTATCTCATTCATTTGTGACCCCACTCCTTCTCTGTGCCCTCCAATGAGCCAGCTTGCTGTAGAAATTCTAACTGTTTATATAGACAACATACTTTAGACTAAAATTTGCTTTTGGAGCTCTACATTTTGAGTATACTGGTTCGTATATTTGGTTTTAGCTCCTAGAGTATGACCTAAGGACTTTCTTAGGCCACCATTGAGATTCTCACCTGAAGACTTGACCTAACACTTTTCTCAACGGCTGAGAACTGGAGACAAACACTGAATATCCTGACAGTTGGTGCTGTTGTTCTGAGTGAAAAATGTGTTTACTTGGGAAAGACTCGTGTCTTGTTATTTCTGCCTACCAGTTACTTTAGAACCAAAAAGTAATGCTGAAAATTCCTACACACAAGGAGAGTTTATTTCCATTCCTGTCCCTAGGGTTACACTGCCTTTGGTCCAAGGTGTATGCAACACACTCAAATGGAAGTAGGATGGTATAGTTACCAAAACAGATGCATTGTGTTAATTTCTTAATTTTTTTTTTTTTTTTTTTGGTGCAGTGCTTTTAAAGTAACAAGTATTGTAAGCAAAATGTTATTTTTAAACCAAGGACATTTTGTGCTAAATTGGCTATTGCAACACTGGGTTAGAATTAGAATACACAAAACTCAAAACCACAGTAACCCTAATTTTGCCATTCTTGCCTTTTTAACTGTTCAACAATAGTGTTGTGTTTGTATAGCTTTTAAAAATATTTGTTAAGGGGATCATAAAGAGCTACTGGCAGGCTTCTCTCTTAACTATATTAACTCTCTACTCAGAAATGAGCTGTAATGAAAACTCAGGGGTGAGTACCCCTAGTGTCCACAGCCCAGACTCTCCTTTGCATCGCAAACCAAAGGAGCAGCTGAAGCCCCAGCCAGGATGGGAGCAGAGACCTGCACAGCGGAGCAGTCCCTTTGGCTCAGGGTGCACACCCATTATGGGCTAAAACCTCTGGTTTGCCATCTTCTCCCTTCCCAGCTCACCCTGACACACACGTGACTGGATCTGTAGTCTCCAAGGATTTACTCCAGCAAATGAGTAATAATGTTCAGGATAAAGTCTGACCATAATGATGAATTCTATACAGCATTGTTTGTATCATGACCCTACAATCCCTGGTTTTGCCTGGCTTGGTCCTGACATGCTGGCCAGCACTTTGGAGAGGTTATGGGAGGCCAGCACCGCTGGGAGCTGCCTGATTTTCCCTTCAAGGGCTTTGCGCAGGTGGGACATGCACGTGCCCATCTTTGGATGGAAATTAGCTTTGTATTTCACATGTCACCGATCAAACTGACCTGAATGAATTCATGTGGAAAATAAAATAAAATTGGAAAGCAGCTTGAGAAATGATTTCTCCTTTTTGCTGCTGCCTTGCATTTTGGCATCGGCTGTCTGCATTTTGCATACAGGGTCATCTGGTGCATTGTAACGGGATAGCAATACCGACTGGGTTAATACTGGGAACTGGCAGCTTGTATCTTGCCTGCCCAAATTTTACTGTTCTAAAATTTGATGTCTTTGTTAAAAATGAACAGTTTCCACAGGGTAAAAAGCCCCCAGAGAAGAACTGTTGGCATTTTATTTTTAAGCTGTCTTGCTGAATGAAAACAGTTGATTATTAACTTGACGGGGTGACAATGAGTATATAGAACTTAAATATCTCACCACTCCCACAAAGGAAAAAAAAAACACCCTCCATTGTATCATGGGAAGATACATAGCCAGAAAAACTTTCCAACTCATTAAACTTTTATATTTGCTTCATATAAGCTTAATGTAGACTTTTTTTCCATCCTGTGATGTTGTAGGGATGCAACTGAGAAGGATACCATCAGTTTAAGAGTATTTCTTGCTGCATGTGCCTTTCTTACAACAGAAAAAGCTAAATTACTTAATCTGAAGGATTTAAAAAAGGTTTCCTTGTTTGTGTGTTTCAGGCTGTTTATTCTGCCAAGCCTGATAATGAAATCAGTCTGAATGTTTCCCCCTGTAATCAGTTTAGTCAGCTTCTGTGATTGTGTGGAGTATTTAGACAAGGATGGGGGTAAAGGAAGAAAGTTTTAAAAAACAGGAAAATACTATTGTAAATATATCAGGCAAGTTATGAATTGGGAAAGGCTTCTTGAAGTCAAGTGTTGTGCCTGCTGCTACTTTTGATGCTTTGTGGTGGATGTTTTGGTGGGTTTTTCTTCCTTTTGTGGGTTCTATTTAACTTTTTAAAAGAGAGGTAGGGGAAAATACTAATTTAAAGGACTAGAGTCTGGCTATAGCGCTTTTAAACTGCCTATTTTGTAGTGGAGGCGAGCCGCTGCAGCTGACTTGAGGTGTGAAAGGAACAAAAAGTGACATTTTGGCTCATTTTGAGTGCTGTGCCATTCTTGCACTGTGCACGGTGGGACAGCTCTGCGCTCTCCCTTGTGTGCTTGGAGAGGCAATGTCGCATCCTGACATGGTGCCGTAGCTGTCAGGAAGGGTCAAATATTCCCTTTGCTGTTTCTCTCTGGTGTAATTTTAGTTTTCTGGCACCCTGATGGGGTTCTGCTGCTTATCCTGGTTGTGTCCTTCCCCTTGCTCTTCCTGATCCTCCTTTATCGCCCTCAGCCACGAGCTCGGGGGAAAGCCACCTGGCTGCATCTCATCCACAGGTCAGCTTGTCCTTTTGCTGTCGCGGGAGGGGACATGGGTTTCTGCTGGCACCCGTGAGCAAGGACTTTGAAAGTTTTAAATCAAGAATCGTTGCTTTTTAAGCATGTCCCTCCAAACCTGTGGATTTAGACATTCCCTCACCATTAATTACATCCTCTTGTCTTGTAGCAGCACTTAAGAAGGCCAAGTTGGGCACGTCATTCTGCTGCAAGCAGCCAAACACGGTTTCTTGGTGGTTGGATACTTGCGAGTTTCTGAAAGTACGTGGCCACTCTGTTTTGGGAAGTGCGTCCCAACTTGCCAGGCAGCTTGGGCCCCTTCTTGGAGGGCATACACACAAGTCACATCAACCAGGCCAGCATTGCCAGAGTCATTCCCAATTAATAGCAGGGGTGCGTGCTTCAAAAGGAAGCCCAGTTCGACAAAGTTGATGGCCAGCAAGGTAATTCCTAGGTGGCATTGGAAGTGAGTGGTACTGTTGTTTGCCTTGGTGCAATCTCTGATGGAGATGCTGGGTGTTATGACCTCCTTTCAGGAAGCCATAGGGTCCGGTCACTGGCATTTGTCAGTCATTTGACATCTAAACTGCTCAGACAGATGCGTTGCGAGACTGCCAAAATTGTCAGCGGCATCTGAGTCTGACAGTGGTTTGCAAGTTTGCCTGGTCACCCTGTGGCAGCTCTAAACGCAGCATCTCCAAGCGCGGTGTCCCACAAAATGCTCAGCAGTAGTCATGCGGAGGTGAAAAGATTTCCAGGCAAGCTTCAAAGAGAAGGATGTGACTAACTGTCTCACAGGGAGCCAGGACACGGACCCAGCCAGATGAGGCAGCTCACATGAAAGGGCTGCCAAAGGAAAGGGAGAGGACACAGACGAAGCTCTGACTGGGGGATGAGGAGGAACAGGCAGTCGGGAAAGGTAGAGGGGAAAATCTCTGTGGGCTGTTTCTAGTGGCCAGGAGACGTCTCAGCTCTCTGGGGAAATAACTTGTGGGTAAAGCAACGAACCTCAAGCACGTTGGCCATCATTCCTGGCCCTGCTGTGAGCCTCTGCTGCCTGTCCTTGGACAAGTCACTTTCCCAGTGACTCAGTATCCCAGCTGTAAAACAGGGATTGGTGCTTACCGCATGGGATGTTGTGAGGGTAGTCTCGTGGACGCCTTTGCAGTTTGATGTATCAAGAGGGGGGAGCAACGAACAGTGAGCACAAAGACAAACACAAAAAGGAATCCGTACTTCCCTCGCTGCCTTCTCTGAATGTAATCATGTCCCTAATGAGAATATAATGGTGGCTTATTCATCGTTGACATGTAGTCCTTCAGTTGCACTGGTGGGAACAGTTTTTTGGGTTTTTTTCCCCCTCAGGACTTTAAAGATATAATTTTGTATGTTTATATAATATGTTAATGTTTTAAGCAATTTCTAATAGAAAATTAGAAGAAATAACGAATAATAAATCAAAGTCAGACTAAACCAAGACGTAAGCAAATAATACAAGAGTGGGACTAGAAGCAGAGTTTGCAAACGGGGCCTCAAACAGAGAAAACGCAAATCCTGAGGCCTGAAGGTTCTGTTTTGCGTCTGTCTTAAGCTCTATACCAAATAGCATACCTGAGGAGGGCTACAGCAAAAGGGGTCACTCCTTCTTGGCTCTCTCATTGTCAATTAGCCTTCTGCAAAAGGAAGGGGATGTCTGCTAACTTTAACCCTTGAATAAATGTCATGTTAATCTTATTTCTGCTCACAAGGCAGTCTGATGGCTAACGCATGAAGCCGGGAGCCAGAAAACAGCAGTTTTTAGGACAGTTAGGGAATGGGCTGACCTGGTGCCAACACTTACTTCTGTCTGTGCCTTTATGTGGAGGTAGTTATCTCCTCGGTTGGAACAGGGGTGGGAGGCTTAAGGAAGTGCTGTAAAGAACCGAGAGATCCACAGGTGGAAAATGCTGGGGGCAGTCACAGCTTCAGAATTTCACACGGGAGCAAAATGCACGGTCATATTTCACCTGTCAAAGCTGGCTTTTTTTAAAAAAATAGGAAATCTCAAAGGCATTGGCTAGAGAAGGTGAACATTCATCTTTTTTGACTACTGTATGTGAAAAGCTTTAGCTTCATAAGCTTTCCTGGCACTTGCTGAGGCTATCTTTGGAGAGAAAAACAGGATTCTTGGTTTTTTGAAGGAACAGGTGGCAGCATGTGGAAACTTATTGTTGTTAAATTTTAGTCATGGTTCCTTTTTTTTTTTTTTCCTTTTTCTTTCCTTTTCCCATCTGCAGTTGAGCATGACAAGGAGTTCACGCCTCACCAGCGGCACCACAAGGAGTTCAAGTTTAATTTGTCTCAGATTCCTGAGGGCGAGGCCGTCACAGCCGCTGAGTTTCGCATCTACAAGGACTGCGTCGTGGGGAGCTTTAAAAACCAAACTTTCCTGATCAGCATCTACCAAGTGCTGCAGGAACATCAGAACAGGTACACAAGAAGGGGCTCGCTCTGTGCCAGCAGCTGCTGTCCTGGGGAAGGCTGAGCTTGTGCGTTTGTGTTGAGAGGACTGCTAAATAAATACCGGGTTTGTTTGCATTAACGGGGTTATGTTATTGCATAGTAGTTTCCTTGTGGGAAGTGGGCACGGTAGAGTGCAAAATGGACCTCAGCCAGAGAAAGTCCATGGTGTTGTAGCCTAGGGTGTCACTTAGCTGCAACCTTTGTGTTGTCTTTAAAGAAAGGAAGAATCTGATGTGAGGCAGTAGATTTTTAAACTAAAGTTGTTATGCTGGCGTTGCTCTTGTGTATGGAAGTACACATATCCCCTTTCAACTTAATACTACCAGCACAAAAAGCATAGCTTGTTTGAAAAATCCTGGTAATTAGTGCAGGCTCAAGCTGCTCTCAGGTGGACTTAAACTAAAGTAAATAAAGCAGAAATTCAGCATGCTGACCACAGGTACAGAATCACTCCTGGGCTTTCAGTGGCAATGAGAGAGGCTGAATAGAAGCTGTGACACATAAATCCAAACAAGTGTAAATGGAGTGATTAATTTAAAAAGAGT
This sequence comes from Pterocles gutturalis, assembly GCF_000699245.1. NCBI lineage: Eukaryota > Metazoa > Chordata > Aves > Pterocliformes > Pteroclidae > Pterocles > Pterocles gutturalis. The sequence continues at coordinate 4,512 of NW_010103485.1, read as the reverse complement.
AATGTGTCTGATGGGGGAATCATGCAAGGCAAAAAGATGGAAATACACGGTCAATTAAATGTCAGTGTAATGCTGTGGTACAGAAGTGTTTTTTTACTTCTTCTGAAATGTGTCAGGACTGTAACTGTTCCTCTGCTGCAGGCAGAAAAAAAGAAATTGGAAACAGCAGTGTTTAAAAAATATCTCAATTTGTTTCCTCTGTGAAGGCTTTCTGGGTGTTTTCCTTTCTGGTCCTTCTTTCTCCAGCCTTTCCATTGATACTGTTTGAGGGGATCTGCCTTTGATGATCTGCTGTTGTGACGGCAACATCAAATAGCTAATGGTTGTTCTGTGGGGAGTGTGGCCTCTGGGGAAATGGAAAGAAATGCTTGGATATGTAAGTGCTGGGAAAGAAGGTGTTGGTTTTAGAAGGTCAGTGTTCCCTTTGCACTTCGAGTTGCAGCTTGCTGGAGTGCCTCCTAGGGTAAGACGCTTGCTGGTTAGGATGTTACGTCAATACCCACTTGAAGAGCTGGTGGAAGTCCAGACGGTCATGCAGATTTCATAGATGTTAGCTGTATTGTTCATTTTTAGCCACGTTGAATAAAAAAACTGGGCGTTGGCCTGCTTTAGGTTTCACGAGTAGAGATCCCACCTCTGGAGCTGGGGGGAAACCTCTGCCAAGTGTCTGTGGAAGAGACCAATATGCAGCTCTGGGTCAGTCACCAAAGCAGGGCACAGAGTATGTCAGGTCTAACATTGCCTCTTCTAGGGAGAACTGTTGACTTTTATATGTATATAACTTTCTTTCAGGGTGAACTGAGCAAACAAGTAATGGGTTGCGGGAAAGAGAATAAAAGTACAGGTTACGGCCCCTAACATACCCCTTTCCTAACAAATTTGCAAACTCTTTGTTCTGAAAGTGGCTGTTAGTTCTGTGTACAGCAATGATGCTGGCACCTCATATCTTTGTTTCAAATTTCACACCAAAATCAGATTGCGCTGTGAAGCTGCAACCCATGTCCTTTGGCACTGGGCACTTTGGTGTCTACACATGCTGAGCATCTCTGGGTCCCTGAGACCTCCCTAGGGATGGAGCAGAGGCAGCAGCTCAGCTCGGGGACGCCAGAGGGGTCTCTCTCCAGAGTTGGCGAGTATTTCGGGTCTTTCAGTTTCCTTCTCTAGTGTTCTTCCTGCCGCTGCCGCCAGCCGTGCCGAGGAGATCCCACCGTTGGGACTGGGAATCGTAAAGCGGCTTCCTCCAGGTCCAGGCTGCCAGCAGTTTGCTGTCCCTCCTGACATGGGCTAGGCGTGAACTGCTGACCCAGGGATGAGCGTCTGTAGTTCATTACTAACCTCTGACTCATCCAGTCCCTCAAGGCTCCCTTTTTGTTTCTTTTTCTTTTTTATTTATTTATTTTTACTGGTGGGAAGGAGGGAGGGAGACGTTTGGCTAAGAAACTTGCGCTTCAGATGAGTCTGTGGGACTTGTCACACCGTCTATGCAGCGATGGCCAAAACATGGCTCACTGATTCTTGCAGTTGTAAAAAGGACGTGCCCTTTTTCCTCCCTTCTTCCTTTCAGCTTAAAGGGCTCTTTCATGTACATGTAAAATATAAAAGCACATACGTGCACAATATAAAAGACGTGTGCTTGTGTATAAATACGTGCTTATGTATGTATTGTCTGTATGTGTCTGTATATAGAAGTGTATATATATTAATTGTCCTCTATATATTAAAAATATGCAGATGTTAAAGACAGTTAAAATAAGATATTAGAAGCTGCTTACCACTCTTCAGTGTTACCTTCAGTTGAGATTCTGATTCCATAGGCTGCTGTTACAGATTCACACGTGCAGCCGCATCGGTGACCTGGGTGGGCTTTGGCTTGTAATCATTCTTGAAAACAAATACGAAAAAGCTGTTCAATAATACCTCTGCACGGAGCACGAAAACACCTCAGATTCTTCTGGTATGCCTTAGGGAGCTGTATTCTATGTGTGGCTTTGGTTTTTGGTCATCAATTCACTTGTGTTTACTATAGGGGAAAAAAATCCAAAGTGCTTTTTTCTCCCCCTTTTGTCTCAGTGGATTAATTTGGAATATTATATTTTCTTTTCCTGTTGAGAACACTAGAAGGTTAAACTTGTTTAAAAAAGTGTTATTTTTGAAAGAACTTGCTAAATATTTGTAAGGCTTCTGTTGCATTTTAGCAGACGTCTTATGAGCCAGAAAATAACAGCTGCCTTTGCCTTAAAAAAAGAAAAAAAAAAAATAAAAAAGCCAAACTAAAAAAAAAAGTTGTGTCACACTTCCTTTGAACTAGTAGTTTGAGTAACAGCATGATATTTCCTGACATTTGATGACATATTATTGCATAAGGAAGAGTCTGTACAGATCTTGAAGTCTAGCTGGTGAACTGGCAGGTGAAACAGGAGTTGAAGTAGCACCTTTCTTCATTTTGTTCCACTGAAAAACATTCTTTCTGGTCAGGAAAATTTGTCTCTGAAGGCCACAGAAAGTGCCTGTTCAGTCAACATCGGCAGTGTCGAGGGAAAGTTCAAAGTCACCATGTGGCTTTTATGGAGTTAACAGTTGTCTGAGGCGATTATTGCTAGCTAATCAAATACTTTTGGGCACAAATAATTCTTAACAGGGCAGCTGGCATGCATGGATTTAAACCAGCAGTCCTCAAGAGAAAGGCAGTGTGTGCCTCTGACGGAAAAAATATGAAGAAAAAGAAACCTGCCTGCTCCTCTCAAAGATATGAATTTGGGAGGGCAGGAGATAAGAGGAAGATTCAGTAAATACAAATCTTCACCAAAGCTTACAGCCTGGAAGCATCCCTTGGCTCCGATTGAGTGTAATGAAGTGGCTTAATTCAGTATTACTTGAGCAAAGAAAAAAAAAAACCTCTCATCTGGACAGTTAGAGCATAAGCGTGTGACTCCAGCCCAGATGTGCGTGCTGCTGCATGGAATCGCAAGGCACTGCCGGCTGTTCCCTGATGGCTAAAACCAAAACCAAGCCTGAGGCTAAAATTTCTACCAGTTACTGAATTATCAAACTGATTTTTACCACTGCAGACAAGGCTAAAAGCAAGGATTAGGTGGGCCTGTTTGACACCGTCTCCTGGATAGGGGTGTATGTGGAGAGAGAGCGAACGATCAGAGATCAGTGCTGACTGAAACAGCATAAAATCTTTGGGGAGAAATTTGACCTTCTTCTTGTTCAAAGCCATCAGAAATAAGAAAATGATACACATGGAGGCTCCAGGCAGTGAAACGCACATTGAGGACAGTGTGGTCTAAGTACATTCTCTCTTGAAAAAGAAAACATTTTTAATACTGACTCACTTGTGTCAGTAATATTTTCATCTCCCCATTCCTTCCACCCTTTTGTAAGCTAAAAAAAATAGTGCCTAGAAACTAGGCTTTTGTTTTATAACCAAACCGCAGTTAATGGCCACATTTTATCATAACACAAACCGCTGGAGTTGTCAGTGGGATGCTGCGGAGAGGGTAATGAAATCCTCAGGATGGGTCAAGCTTGTGGCCAGCCGTCAGCAGTATGCATTTCGGGTTGCGTGGAGAAGAGGCTTCAGCAAAGAGGGCTGAGGTGTGATGTCTGGTTTGCTCTGAGGGGGATGACTCTGGGATTTGAAACGGGCTGTGGACTGTAAGGGCTGACACATGGAGTGGGAACGGGCGATACGTCTGCTGGATGATGCTGCCCTTCAGCTTCTGAACACCTGGAGTTTGAGAGACTGTGCTGTTTGAAGGCTAGGATGGGATTTTTTTTTTTTTTTTTTTTTTTTTTTTTTTTTCCTCCTTTGGTATGTGCAGAAAGCGGGGAAATTTGCCAAAGCATCAGTTTAGGAAGACAGGTGTCCCACCTTGGCCATATCTGAGGGGGCAGTTAGCTTTAGCAGGCAGGAGCTGCGCAGCCTGGACTCTCCTCCCTTCAGTGGTACAGATGCACAGCTAAGTCCTGCACGTGCGCTTGGTTCTGAGGCGTAGCGCTGATTTTGTGGAAGGACCAGCAAAGCCCTCTGTGACTTCTGATCTTTCTTGGGAGTGCATTGCCATGTAAATGAGACCTTCGCAAGGGAAGGGAAGAAGTGAGTTTGTCCCTGGAAACAGCTCATTAATTTCTTTTTCTTTCTTGAAACTTCCTTGCTCTCACCCAGAGAGGTGTCAGGTCAGGACTAGGGAAGGCAGTTTATGGTTGATTAAAGATGTTAATCCTTGATTTGGATCATCAGTATGTTTTCAAGTGTAAATATCCTGCTAATGCAGACCTCAAAACACTCCCACACTGTCCAAACAACTGATCTATGAAAAACACAGTGGCCTGTGTTAGTGATCAAAAGAAGATATGGTACCTTAACGGTCAAAATTTATTAAACAGTTTCGTTTTCACCCCAGATGAAATATGAGGACTTGATGTGCAGAAAGATTCCTCCTGTAGGATAAGACACGTGTGGACATAGGTGTGCCCTGCAGAGCAACTGCCTGGGGAGTATGTTCT
>NW_010103484.1:370-624 GCF_000699245.1 Pterocles gutturalis | reverse complement strand
GAGAGGATTTGGGTTCCTTCCCAAATGTATTCCCGCTGTTCTGGCGAGCAGCCCAGAAACAAGAGCTCCAGTTTTCCACTAGAGGGTTTAAACTGGTCGGACTGGGATTTGGGGACCCGGCTGCGCTCCCAGATCTGCCGGCACCGCGGGACACGGCCGTGCCGGGGGCAGGAACGGGTTTGATCGACTGACAGAGCAAAAGCAGAACCGCCCCAGGGGCCTCTCTCGGGTTGCGAAACCCACGGCTCTGTGCG
>NW_010103484.1:0-242 GCF_000699245.1 Pterocles gutturalis | reverse complement strand
TCCCAGCTCCGCGGCTCCTGGGCTTCAGGCACGTCTGGGATTCACGGGAAATTCTCCCCTGGGATGTGCCCATTTCCCAGATGGAAAAATGGGAAAATCACCCATTTTACCAGAAAATCACCCGTTTTACTGGAAAATCACCCGTTTTACTGGAAAATCACCCCCTGCCACAGGGCAGCCCAAGGGGTGGGAACCCCCTTCCCACGCCCCGGGCTGGGTCTCGCTGGGGCAGGTGGAGGACG
>NW_010103483.1:0-8731 GCF_000699245.1 Pterocles gutturalis | reverse complement strand
ACGAACGGGGGAAGGTGGCGTTTGAACTTCGTTTCTTGTTTCTCACTACCTATTTTAATTGACAATAAACTACATGAATTTTCCCGAAGAAAAGTTTGGTTTTCCCCTGAGGGGAACGTGATCCCCTGTCTTCATCTCGACCCATGAGCTTTTTGTGTTCTCCCCCTGCCCTGCTGAAGAGGGGGCAGTGAGGGAGGGACTGGGCGGGGATGTCTGGCACCTGGCCAAGGTCAGCCTGACACAAACACCCTTCACAGAAGAAATGCAGGATCAGTAGACTAATTTCGAATTACACTGAGTTGAAAAAGTACATTTTCAGGACCTCAGCAGCTTGGAAGACAGACAAATCTTGCATTTGGATGATAGCAGTTTTTACTCATGGCTTTTGTGTCCAATCAAATTATTCTGTCGAAGAAGAAAATAATATTATTAGTTGTGTATGAGCATATTTTAGTCTTAACTACACAAGGTTTGTCCAACTTTTTATTTTACTCCATGTATATTGCATAAGTGATGCTCACTGCTTCCCCCTCTCCAGAAAGTTTTGCTCAGTTTTCAGGCTTGCTAGACAGCACCAGTTCCAACATTCATCCTGTGGTGTAATCGCTCACCTTTCTCTAAAGAATTCAGGTTGAAAGTGCTCCATGAGATTAAATGGCATACTGGAACACCACCCCCAAATTAAACGGAAGAGTTTCAGATCATGGCTGAAACATAAAGTATTCATCCCACAGTGGCCATTCAAATATGTAATTCACCATGCTTAATAAAATTTTATAGGACAGCAAGAGACACAGTATTCTAAGCACCAATACATACACCATTATTTGTGAGTTACCTCTTTTACTCTTGTTCTAGGTCAAAAGTAATATTATGCTGCTCTGGAACTTCTGGAAAAAAAAGCAGGGAAAAAAAAAAAAAGGTGTTCTGCAGGCTCATTTATGATCAGGTATTTGTTCTGAAAAATGAAAAAATTCAGAAAATTCATATGGGGGAAGAATAGAAAAAGGTGTTGTAGCAAGGTCAAACTATACTAGGCAGTTTTAGTAAAATATTTTTTAGTTGGGGCTCAGTCTTCCACACTGTCAAGGTCTCTGTTGGACAACAGTGACCTACTGAAACTTGGACCTTCACATACTGCAAAAAAGGTAAAAAAAAAAAAAAAAATAGCCAGTGTGCAAAGCTATTCTCTCTTCTATAAAATGTAGGAAAAACCTTCTTCTTCCTATCATTTTTGATGTGTACATTCTGATTCTATAGATACTGTTTTACATTGGACTCAGGAGAAATGACGTTATGCATAAAATGCGCATGGCTGTTTCTTTGTGTTATATTTTATGTCCATCAGTGGAAGAGAACAGAATTATTCTAAGAGATAGGAAAGGCATATGTTTGAGCTATTCGTTGAAAAATAAGGCAGCAGGTTGAAATTTCGGTGAAAATTTGGGAAAATGAGTTATTATGTATGTATCTTTAATGAGTGAAGAGTAGCCTCCCCAGCTACCACTTCTTTTCTGGAAGTTGTTCTGTGCAAAACTGAAATAATTTGAGTGCTTCTGGTCCGGTTCATTTGAAAGTCAGATGTGTTAAGTTACTTCAGTGGCTGAATTGAGGGACAGTAATCTTAAACCGCTGTTGTTCTGCCCAAAGAAATTGTCTGTTAAACAGCTCTTTTGAAAACACTATGAAGAAAACATAGTATTGGCATGCTATGATTGCCAACATTCTGTAATACTTGTCCAGTCCTACCCATGTTCCACGCATTGTTCATCCACTGAGCTGTAACATATGGTGACCCCTATGTCAGTAGTTGTAGAAAGACTAAAATCTGCACATTTCATGTTGTATGTTCATGAAAATTTTATGATCTCTATTAGCACAGGTTTCCTAGCTTTAGGCAGCTTACAAGGTTATTTTTCCTGATTTTGGCACATTCATGCTACCCAGTATTTGAGCAGCGAAACTCTGTGCGTGTCAATTACGTCCCTTGAACTGTCTAGACTGTTCTATTTTTATCCCCCATGTGACTCATGGAATAAAAAACAAGAGGAATAAAAGCCTGATAGGGAGCGTGTCCCACAATAAACTTACAGAAACAGCCAGAAGACACTTTTCCATTACCACCAGAGTCAAACACATCAGAAATATTTCTCTGTTGAACCAATTCAGGAGCATGCCACAACACCTTTCCAAAACTATTTGATTTATACACATCTCTGTGTTGTAGGCATGTACAAATCAAATGTCTGCAGCACAGAAGCACATAAATAATCAACTTCATCTGCTGCAATTAGAGCTCACTAGTCATGCAGCATAATTCTATAGCCAACACCACACAGTGCAGAAGGCAATCCCATGCCACTGTAAACAGAAACTATAAAGAACTTTAGCTGACATTTTTGTGTTTACCCATTCCGCTCGCTTCTTTCTCCTTCTTTACTCTTATGGGAAATTTTGTCTTAATCTAATTTAAATAGGATTTAAATACCATTGGCTGTGAGTTTACAGCAACATATGTTTATATTTTCATCCAACTCATTTATTTTTCCTCTGCTTAGCAACCCTGCCAAGGTTGTTCTTTTTCAAACAATAAATTAATTCAGTGAATGATTGTTTATAGTGAGATCTTCTGTTAATTCTGACATAAGCCAAAAGGCCACAACTTGTGCCTAAAAAATATATCAATATCAAAGTTTTAATTAGTTCTATGCTACTTATATATTACCAAACAGAAGCAGGGCTAAAAATGAGACAAAGGACTTCAAATATGAATGGGGAAAAAATGCAACGCTTTGAAAAGCACAGAGGGTCACATCAATGTTACTGGGTTTTGAGAGAGAGAGAGATATCTCTCTCAGATTACGTAATGGAAGACCATCTCCTCATCACATTTAACTTTCTGAAAATTTTGCTATCCCTGAGGGAGAAAAAAGACAAACACATCCATCTCTTTATACACATTTAAAATATAAATCTGGGCATGGATGGGCAATTAAAGATCAGTGTTTCCGTAATTAGAAAAGGTGCTTAGGCTTGGCATATACAAGAAAACCATGCTTACGCTAAACACATTAGTATAATGAAATTATTTGAGGTGATTCAATGTTAAGTGCCTCTAAGTCACTTTCTTAAAATCTGTTTCTTTTGAGTAAGAAAGACAGAGAAAGCTATTATGATGTACAGTCAATTCCCATTTGTTTGAAAGTTTCTTTTAGGAAACAAATCTAGGATTTTTTATCAGTAGACAATTTCAAACACTGATTCTGAAGCACTGTTACTGTGCTACCAGCTAGAAATATCTACCATGGTGCTAATTGCTAAACCCAAGCAATATATTGTGTAGCCTGGTTACTGAGAACTTCTGAAAGCCTTCAGTGAACTCATCTGTCACTGGCTGCTGCCAGTAAGGTTACAACTACAATGATTTATAGAAAGATTCTGAAGATGCAGTTTAACTTCTAGAAACTCTTCTTTTTCTAGTTATTAGAATATTTGTTCCTTCAATTAAGATTTAAGGAAAGGCATTTATCTACCCTGCTGTGACTGAAGGTATCTCCCATGGAAGCGGTGAGTCTTCAGGAATGCTATTCCATCTATTCTAACCTGGTGTTTACTAGTATTCCATATAGTGTACTGTCTTCTTCTGCTGTTGCAACCTCTTTTGATTGACTGAATTGTGTCAATGTATAGACACATATGATAATTCGATTGCCCAAAGAACTTTTCAGCAGAAAGTAATTTGCTTTAGTAAAAACTACAGTAGTAGTGGAACTAGGAATAACACCTCAAGGGATTAAGTTATTCTTTAACAGAGATGATAAATGCTAACTGATTAGATTAAATAGTTAGAAACATACTTCCCTTTGTCAGAGACAACTGTCAACCTTTTAAACAAGCAAAGGGAATAATGAACCCACTTCAAACAGGAAAGGAAGTAACTACATTAAGCTTTAAATATCTGAGTTACTTCTTTGCAAAATGTGAAGAATATAGGGAGGTTAGTCAACTGAGCTTGCATCCAAAATATGATCTGGAATGCTGGAAGACAGCACTACTTGGAAAACTTTTGATTTTTTTTTTTATGCTTTTTAAGTATTCAGTGTGTCCTGCAGTGATTCCTTCCTGTTTAGTTTGTTCAGGCAGGTTAATAGAAATAATATAAAATTATGCATAAGTTCTCTTCTCTATTGAGTACCTTCTATACTTACTAAGGGAGAACACCTTCCATTTCTAGGAGGAGTCCTAGTCTCTGTTGCTGCTGGTCTTTCTGTGGCTGACAACAGTGTCTGTGCATTTCTCCAAAAATCACTTCACTGTTTTGTGATCCTTCTACAATTTTTTTAAAAAATATAAATTTCTGAATTATAAATCTAATCATCAAATGGCAGTTTATAGACTCCAAAGCTTATCCTGTTCTCTCTAAGATGCTCAGAGGATTTTACCACCTGTCTGTCCAGTATTGAGCATTTAGGTAAAATAATGCTTTTCCTTGTCCTGTAAAGTGAATTTCCAATTAAAATTCAACACTGTAATCCCATTCAAATGGGTCTAATATAATTTGAAATATATTAATTTGACTTGGTTACCTGTTCTGTTAATTAAACTGATGAGGCAATTTATTTGCTCATTCCAGGCCTGACATTAAGTGACATTTCATGTGACATCCGATATTTGTATGTTAATTGAATAGCTTCTGATTTGTATATACCAGGCTGATTTGTGTAGTACATAAGTGTCATGGAAAAAAATAATATCTGCAAATAATAAGTAATCTAAGTGATTTACAAGTAGAGTTACTAGCATTTTGAACACAGGTGGCTGTTTATTTTTAGATATCCCAAGGGCTGTAGATGAACTGCCACTCCAAACTGCTATTTTTGATAGCATCTTAGAAATTAGAAATGCAGAATGCAATCCTAGGTGTTTCTATATTAATGAAGCACTTCTAAAAATACTATTTCTTTCCATTAGTTGTTCTTGCAGAACTAGGCCAGTAGAACCAGTCCTTGAGATTACATGATTGCTGATAAATTTTTGTCTTTATGAGTACTTGATCCTTATGAGAGAAAGACAGGCTTTAAGAGTTTCCTTCTATTAAGCACACATTTTAATCCACTTCTGCATGGAGCATGTGGAAATTCCTGTAGTTCCTTGTATTTTAAACATTGCTACTGGCTGGGAAAATAAAAACACCATGACATATGTAGCTGATATTTTCTTCGGCATAGCATTTGGTATATCCATTAGGCTTGGATAAGATTGTGTGGCATCATTAGCCACAAAATAAGACTAATCAGTAGATCTTTGTTCTATACGAACAACTGAGGAGAAATTCCTTGTTCTGGTTGAAGCTTGCAAAAAAAGAAATAAACACCAAATATAACCTCTCCCCTCTTCCGGCCCCAGCTTTCATGACTGTGATTTTCATGTGTTTCTCAGCTATCAGGAAACTATAATATGGTCTCTGTTTCAAAACTAAGTGAATATGCTTTTCTTATTTAAGCCACCCTGGGAATCGCCTCCTGTTAAGCTGTTTCAAGATTTTTTGGTCATGGGCAAAAGCTTCCCATATCCAGATTTTCTTCCATGTAAAATCAGCTGAAATTGTGTAGGCGTTAAGAGGAACATACTGGAAACTCTGCCCCAACTCCCACTCTTCATAAAGGTGATGTGAGAACAAAAAGCCAAAAAACCAAACTCAAAATAGTCTTTTAACATAGCAATTACTAAAATGGAAAATTAAATTTAAAAAGCCTGCATAGCACCACAGAAAGATACATATATTTCCACTCATAACAGAGCTCAGATGTCTCTGGGAAGCTGAAGTAGATTAGTACATATTTATTATATCCTTTACTAGATATTAATCACCTATTATAGTTCACTGGAGCTTGCAACTTTGGAGATGTACACAGGTTTTGAAGAGAATGCCTTGAAGTGACTTAAGCATATTGGCTTTTCATTTTATTCCTTAAATGGCTGCACTGAGTAAAGAGTCATGACAATTGGCCTTTATTCAAATCAGGAATTAAAAATTTTAAAATTAAAGATTTATTTCTAAAGTGTTTAAGAAGCCAGAATCCAAACTAGTTTCCTGACACCATTTTAGTATCACTTAAGTCTGAAATTCATCAAGTTCTATGCAAAGAGACCATAAAAAACAAGATCCTGTGATTTGTGCCCAAACTGTACCGATTTCACTGAGAGCTGGAGATGGAAAACACACACCTGTTTAGTGTGCCCCTAATTTAATTCCTCATATTCTTCACCATGCACTCCCAGCATGGTGAGACACTTATTACTATGGAAGATCACATCATAAAATTTGGATTATAGAGAAGAATAATGACTGCCAGCAGTTCAGTCTTTGATTTCAAGATGATCATCAGTTGTCAGTGAGAGTCAGTAGCACCTTCTTTTCAACTGCACCAAAGGAAAAGCCAAACTGTATTTGGGCCCAGGAACAGACAGTGGCTACAGTAATGCTTGGACCTAGAAAACGAAGAGAAGCAGTAAATGACTTGAGAAAAAAAAAAGAAGGCTGCTTCTAGGTTACCTATCTCATTTATTTTAGGCTGTGTAAGGAAACAGGATGCTAGGAACTTCAAATCCAAGGAAAAAAAATAGATGCAAAAAATGGCAATTACCCAATTGTTGATGTATCAGGTTTCTGAACCTGCTAAACAACCACTCAGTACTCCAAGTTTAGTAAGCATTTGCCACAAAAAGTTAAGAGTACTGAAGCAATTTGTAGGAGGACATACTTACATAAGTAATTTCGGAGCTTGCTTACTTTGGGAAATGTTACAATGAGCAAAGGCTTGCTGGGAATTCCAACACAGCATGAGAGCTCGGTTGTCTGGGATTGACTGTATGGTGCTGCAAGGGTGGGAAACAAAACACAGCAAAAAGATGGCAATGAAAAGAAACAGCTGACCAAACCAACTTTTCTCTTTATTCTATCATGATATGGTGTATTACCAGCTAGTTAAAAAACTAATTTTACTGCAAAAAGCTCTGCTCGTACTTCCCTTATTTATCAGTACCTCAACATCGCGGCTTTTAAGCCTGTCCAGGTAACAATTTTCGTTCCCATGAAAAATATATTAGAAAAGGCTTACATAAATCTCAGTAGAACAGACTATATAATGCAAAATTTAAGAGCATTTTTTCCCGGAAAAAAAAAAAAAAAAAACAACCCAGAAGTTTTAGAGTCATGCAATTACAGCACATACTTCTTGTTCTGGTGAAGCTGTTTAATGCATCTTCAAACATGCTTTTAAACAACATGAGTTTGGAAGTTTTAAAAAAAAAAAGTGTATCTGACACTCAAGAGCTGGTTTTGACAAACAGAAAAACCAGAAAAACACAGTATTCAAAGTGAAGGGATAGGGATAGAGCTTGTGACTGGTTTCTCTCTCCATTCACTGCACGGTTACATGACCTGGTCTTTATCATGTGCAGCTTCCCTCTTCCTTACTCTGCCTGATCAGTGCTCTCTCTCTCCAGCTATTACCTAGTCCAATAAGTCTATGCCTCCTTGCCAGTAACTCAACTTCTCTGCGACTGTCATATTTGTCTGTGAGTGGAGAGGACTCCATTTATTCTCAGACATTTCCTCCTATTGCATCGTCACGTGAAACATGCAAAAATCAATGCAAACAGAAATCAGCAGACTTTTTTTTTTAAACCGTTGATAACACAAAAACTACAGCACATGCTTCCTGGGCTGCTGCAACTTAGGGATGACACCATTTCTTCCCACACAGGCTGCATATAGTAAAGAATGATAAAGGGGTATTCACAGCATGTAATGCTATGGTACCTCAGAGTACATATATATATATGCGCATATATATGTATATATATAAAACGTTTCCCATCTTCCCTTCCCTTAACTTCTACTGATACAGCTTTAGCTTCTCTCCATCTTCCATTAATTTTCTACATTTCCCTCATAGCTCCTCTCCTCCTGCCACTTTTACCCATTTTCTCCCTCCCACAACGCCAACTTCCGCTGTTTCTAGTCCTAAACTCACCACAGTCATCTACTTCTACTGTTCTTGCTCTTCCACTAAATGTTTCCAACTAAAATCCTGAAAACAGACTTACTTGCTTCATGAGGTTTGATATATGCTACAGTCTTCCTACTTTTCTACCTAGAGAATGTTACTTTCCAATTGGAACCTGATCTCCAAAATTTGAGTATCTTTTCCTGTCACTTTGGTTTTTCTATACTGAAGTATGTTACTTCCAGCAAGAAAAGCGCTGAAAAAATAAGAGGAGTTCTTTGATTTCCAGTTGCCCTCCTTTTCCCATTCTTTTCCTATGACTCCTTTCATTTCATGAGATTTTCCACCATTGCTCCATGTTTCTGTCCTCAGCTTTCTAAACTCACTCATCGCTGGTTTATTTGTTCTTACCCTTTTCCTTAACCTCTTTTGCTCCTTCTTTATACAGCACATATGTGCCTTAGTTAAAACCCTTCCTTAGAACTTTTGCCTTAACTTATACAGAGAACTTAGCATATTATGGATTATACGCTTACTGATCAGAATGTAGGTCAAAAATACTCTTAATGTTCCCAGTTTGTTTCTTTTCAACTTCACATGTTTATACCCAACTCCAGAGTCCTGAACCATGACTAAAACTCTGGCGCAACAAATATTACAATTTTTAAATCCCTGGAAAGGTCACACACTACACAACTCCCCAGCACCTAAAAAAAAAA
>NW_010103482.1:23473-64343 GCF_000699245.1 Pterocles gutturalis | reverse complement strand
ATATTATATTAAACTGCTCTTATAAGTCTCATGAAATTTATACCAATAAATTACTGTTTTTGCATGTGTTCATTTTGTATAGCACCTTTTTGAAGAAGTTGTTGGGAGAGAGTTTTTCTGAGTAGTTTCATTTCAAATTTATTTTGCATAACTATTAAGTACAGCTATCAATACAGGCACACAAAATTATTTTAAAAGAAACAATAATTAAATTGAGCCTTATACATGTTTCTGTAGGTGCTCGAAATGTTTGGTATATTCCTGAGAATTAGCTTGGTCGTGTATTCACTGTTTGAACACCAGTTGAGAGCAGTTGTTCCTGCTCTTGTCGAAAGCAGCTGCTGCTGCTGGCATGATTTAAATTTATTGTTGCTGTAACCAAATATATTTTAATATGTTAATTTTAATGTTGTATGTAGGCACTCTAAAAATGTCTATTTTTCTGTGTCTTTAAACTTAGAATTTGATTTATACTGACAATATTACTTTCGTAAGGAAATTTTGTGCTCCAGTGCTGTGTAGAATGTTTTAATATCTTGTTTAAAGACTTGTTAGCCATTAGAGAAGGAGGCTTTTCTCTGACACTATAACCTGCAAGAAAAAAGGTGAATACTTGCTTCTGTAATACTTCTGAATGAGCCAAATAAAGATTTTTTTTTCTTGAATACAATTAATTATAATATGTAGGCATCTTTGCAGAAGAGCTGTTTTAGTCCATTAAATCTGAAACTAGTACTTTTAATTTTTGGTTTTACCACTGCAAATGAATGGATAGAAAACAATAATTTGCCATAGCCATATACCTTTTATTAAAAATGTGTTTCAAACTTTTATTTTACTTTGCACAGTGACCCCAAAGAGAAATGCCTTCAAAATACCAGTAGCACTGTAGTTAAAAACTGAGACAAAATTGATAGCACAGGTACTGTTTCAGTGCATTTACCCTGCTCAGTTTTACCTTCTGTTGTATACAATGAGATCCAGTTGAAAAACTAGTCCATAGTAAACATTTTTTTAACATGCCTGTGATGTTGAGCTTTAATAAAGCATCATGTTCTCTCTAAGATTAGCCAGGAGGTACATTCCATCTTATGCAATACAGATAATATGCCAGTAATATTTGCGTAGTTTTTATCCTTCTTGGTTTGATTAGAAAGGCTGTAGAAAGCTACAGCCCTAAGAAAAATGGAAATAGAACATGATATATAGGTAACTCTGCTAAGAAGATGACTGCAGACTTTTTCTCCGCTCACTAGCTGATCTTACAATGCCTCATAAAGCTTCTAAAGAACTGATGGATTCCCACAGGTAATAAGGAAAACATCAGCTCTTTCTTTCCCTGTTCCAAGTGTAAAATACTCTTCTCAGCTGAAGATTTTAAAAGCATGGTGTATAATGAGGCATCAAGACAAAAAACCCTCTTACACAAAGCGATAAACAACAAGGAACTGCTCTGTAAGGCTCTGCTTCTTCAAGCGATAGTTAAGAACCTGAGCGGCAGTAGTCAAAATAAATATTCCACAGCTGAAGCAGAAGTGAAAACGCAATAGTGTATCCTGAATCTGGAGAACTTTTATATCAGCTAGAGACTATAACAAAATTAACTACTTGTGTTTCCATTTTGGTACTGAATGTACTTCATTCATTAAGTACTCAGGTATTCAGAATAAATACGCCAATGAAAGCACTCTACCTATACTCAGATATCACTCATGGAGGAAATGCTTTGCATACAGAAAAAGAGATGAATTAGCATATCTGCAAGATAGGGAAAAGTGACAGATTACTTTCTATAAAGCAATCACACAACTCACTCTGGCAACTGCCTGGTATGCTACAGCAGTATTGATCCAGGAGCCACGTCACAATCAATCAGACTCTCAGAGGGCCATGAAAGAATTGCAAATGCTTAAGTTAACTAAGCACCCAGTAAAAAGTTTTATTGAAATAAAAAGTGACTGTTTTCAGCTGCAGATAGCTGCCACCTATTTTTTTTTACCTTCACTTGCTTGAAAAAATAATAATATGAGCTTAATAACTCTTTCAAAATACTGAGGTCACAAAATGTGCCAAAACAAATCTTGTCAACCATTATTTAATTCAAAGTTTCTCTCAGAATAATAAACATCTTCTACACCATTTTTACACTGAAAAGCGAGGTGCAAGACCATTGGCCAGCAATATATATGCATGTATGTCTATACCCCTGTGTCTGTATTACTATTTTCTCAGTGGCCTCCACCTTTATTTGTAATAGGACTTCCTTTACGTGAGTGACACAAAGAACCTCATGTTCAGGTTCTTCTCTCTACCTCTAATCGCATCCCATCGTGTTTTATTATGCCAACAGCAGGCTTGGGCACGTGCCTCATAACACCACGCAACAGCCTGGCTCCAGGTGGTATTCGGGCTTGGACAAGCCAGTCTTTTGTAAGTGCACTTGAGTCTTTCTCTCTTTTTTTCCCTGTGTTGCACCTGATTTTCATCAAGTGGGGATGAGTTGCAGGTCATAGGGAGGTGTTTTGCTGTTAATCCTTCCACACCTGTCTATTCACATGTGCCTTCTCTGTTACAACTTCTAAAGCCATTTATCGCCTTACTTTTCAGATGCGTATCTATTAGAAAGAGAAGCTGTGCTCTAGGTAGTAGATATTCCAGATTGTAAGGAACCGAAATTACAGCTGTGGTTTCTAAAAGAAGTTTCTTTATCTCATCTATAGGCTTCCCAAGAAAAAAGGTTATGAAAGTCCTTTCTTGGACATTGCTGAAACTAGACACTGCCTGATATATTGTTGCAAACTAATTTTAAAAGACCTCTAGAGATAAATTTTGTAAGATTTGATTCACCCTAGCAGGTTTGTACCATCATCTAAGATTTCTTCATACTTTCTCTCAAAAGCAGGTCTACAGATCAAGGCCTTACCGGATAGTATAGACTTACTTCAAGGACTTACCAGAAAAAATAACTAAGATTCAAAGCCTCAGACATTGCCGTGTTATTTTGAATTGAATAGTCAACACTAAACTTTCATTAAATGTACATTTAACAGAAGACCTTCTGCTAAGAATTATAGCACGTTTCTCAGAAACAGGTGTAAACTGAGTGAAAGCAAAATGCTATTTATGTGTGCTTGAGTGCTTAAAGGGATTCATTCTTCAAAATCATCATGGCAGAATTACATTTGCCTTTGAATATACATTTGAATAAAATTTAATGTGTGAGAACTGCTTGTTAAAATACTTCACTACCCTGTTAATGCTGCGTGCAGAGATATGTACACAACGAAGCCATTAACAAGAACTGGACTCCTACATGCAATTTCCCTTTGGTCTTAACCTAGCTCTAGTTTATATAGCCAAGACACTTCACTCTCTGAAAACTAACAGAGGGGACATGCAGAACGTATTTTAAGAAGCTGGAAATCTCTAAGGGCTAGATGGTGACTCAGATGATAAGAACTGAATGCTCTTTTAATGCCTGTAAGGAGTCTTACTCAAATTTGGGTTTAGGTATGTGACTCCCAGGAACTTTAGCCATACCCCTGGGTTCAATGAGCCGTGAGTAACCATGCAAGCATGCCAACCCAGTGGTCTTTCAATGCTACGATAATAAAGTGAAACTGCTCATGCCTAAGAGAGTGATGACTAACAAGGTCTTCTGTGTAACTCAGTATCTGAAGCAAATGTCAGCCACTTCTGCTACGGTGACAGAGCTGTTCTGAGACAGAAAGATAGTACATCAACTGCATGGCCCTGGGAGTAAAGAAATTCTCTGCTGCTCTGAACCTATGAAGAGGCAAAAGAGTAGCACCCCAAAGCAGAATCTAAAAAAGCCCTCTACTCAGCTTCTTCAGAAGCCACAGAACAGCTGGTCAGAAACTGGAGAGAAGCAATCAGACATTTGGTCCGGAGAAATTAACCCAGTGACAGGAAGTGTCACCTTCCTGCCTATCAGATCATTTTACTTTCTCTCAACACTTGGAGGTATAGCATGATGCATTAGTTTGTTCCTTGGTTTGGTATAACATGGAAAACAAAAGAAAACAAACCCATTTTGTTTGCTGAAACTATGGGGGCAGCTGAAGCACTGTGACCTTCAGTGAGGTCAGTTATTTTCTGTAAGCAACCACGACTAGGTTAGATGCAAACAATATCAAACAATCCCTGGAAAATATGACCAACTGGCAATTTAAGGGCTTTGGAATAGTATAACCCATCACATGATAAAAAAATCTGAATGGAAATGTGCATGCTGGGAGCTGAACTGTAATGGGATACAGGAGATCAGCCTGTTGGGTGGTACAGTGATGTGATACAGCATGTCATGATATCTACTTCTCATCCAGCCAGAAAGACTTGATGTGTTTTCCCTCACAAGTGCTGTTTTTCATGTCTGAAATACAGATTTGGTGCTCAGAAGTACAGAAATATTGTTTGCCCTGCTATGTAAACTAACCAGACTAACTAGGAAATGTGTGGTTGTTCTATGTTGTATGTCCTACTTATTAAATATTATATGTACCTGTTGAGAACGAGACCCCCTCTGCTCCTGCTAACACCTGACGGAAAGATTAAGCATAACGTTTTGCCTGAAGATGTTCCAAACTTGGCCACTGACTTTACCTGAGAAAGCAAAAATTCTCAACTTCAGCTCTTGTTCAATTATTTTTCCCTGTGTCGCTGACAGACCCATTTCCTTAAGCAACTCCCCCCCCTTTGGTCTTGTTCATATTTCTAAGTCTATTTTAAAAGTAGAGTTTTGCCTGCAAATGGTTGTGACTAACATCTTTATTACAGGACTGAACAGAAAACAAATCTGAAAGGACAGAGAAGAGCCCTGCAGATCAGACAGGTTTGTGCTGAGTCTGATCATCCTGGCCCTCAGGGCCCTTTCACGCATTTACTCTGTGTCTGCAGCAGAGGAAACAGCTCCCGGCAGTGACCTTTTTGAATCTGTGGCATAGCTGAAATGTGCAACAGAGCATAGCATTTCTCACCGGTAACCTTTTTTTTTTTCTACTCTCAAATGGTTCCTTTCACAGTTTTACTCCTCCTGGGCGTACCTGGCACCTCCTCTCTCTCACACTCACACACATAGACATACACACAAATACACACACAGAGTCTGTACAAATTACAAACAAGTCTGCAAACTTGGGAGGCTATTTTCTAATTCAGAATTCACGAGTATATACTGGAAATAGCTATTTCCTAGCAAACTCTCAGCACCTTTTGCACCTCTATGTATCTCTGGTGGGTTCAGGAGCAGTTTTCTAAGAGGATGTCCTCTGATCTACCCATTCTGGACATGCACATCAATACAGTAACAGTGGCACTGATACCCATTCCAGCTCCTACGTTAAACAGAATCTGGAAATCAGAAAGAGACTCGTATACCAAATAGCACAGATATTATGAAACCATGCAGATGGTGTGGCCACATTAGCTGAGCCCAGCCTTCTGATCGCTCACACCAGCAACCTGCTGGCTGGCACCTCAGCTCTAGCTTTGAGGCAACCATCTAGGCTGTAGCTTTGAGTGAACCAGCTGACTCTCCAGATAAAGAAAATGAGGACTGCTTACATTCAAGTTGTGTCTCTGCTCACAGCACGGCTGCAACTGACTCCGGGCACTTACCATTACGACCTTGAGTCTGAAACCAAGCAGTTACCGCAGAAGATACAGATGTAGGCTGTGTACTTAGTAGGAGGCAAGGGATCACTTTACCAATGAATATTTTTTTCCTTTCTTATGTGAGTGTGTACACCGGTTGCTCTGTGCCCATCTCTAATACATTGTTGATAAGCAGCTGTTGTTTTTTTCCAGCACAAGAATGTCAGACAAGTGCCAGGAGTGTCAATTCTTGCCAGTGTAGATTTGCCAACAGATTAGAATTTAATTTTACCTCTGGGTGTGTTGCTTTTCATCAACGTCCATGAAAGTATCAGATCTCTGGGGGAGGAAGGCAGATAACTACACACGAATGCCAGTGCTGAACGTGATTGCATCTGCATCCTGATAATACAAAGAACTGACAAAAAATGGAGCAGACTGTTGTAACAAATGACTGACATTTTGATGAATTTGGAATGTAACATAGGCTTAAATACATAAATATATTAATCAAGAGTTCTACAGCATCAAATGAATATTAAAGCTGAATTTTAGCAACTGATACCAACTGCTTTGAATAAAACATGCAAATACCTACTCACATACTCTGAGTTTTTATCTTACTAGGCAAATACAATTAATTTAACTTATCACTAGAAATTTTCTATTGATCTTACAAAAAGGTCTAGATGACTTGGAGGCTGATTTTAATGATACCGTGTGCTCATCAGAGCTTAGACAATCACAGTGACCATTTTCTATTAAGGAAATGGGGAAAAAAGCTACAGACAAATTTTTTTTTGTTATTCTTTGTGGGTGGAGAGTTTGCATTTAAATTAAAGACTGAAAAGAAACATTTAAAAAGACAGAAATAATACAATGTAAATTAAAGATGGACTAAAAGTGGATAAAACAACACATTGTGCTGTCAAGGAAGAAGAAACACTGCAAATAACATTAATGATTTCTTAAAATGGACTGAGAATTATGCCTTCATTCAACACAATGTTCTGAGGCTTTGGTGCCTGCAGATCTCAGCCTGCAGAGGACTGGAAGAACAATGGCTTGGAGAGAACAGTCTTCAGTCTTTAGGCTGGGATTTAATCTCTGGTATCTAAATAGACAGGCCATCATGGTCTGGCCATTCCTGTAATACTATTGTGGGGAAAAAGGCAGATCTGATGGCTACATGTTTTGGATTAACAGTTTAAAATTTAATCACATGTGGAAAGTTACAGAAAACACTCTGAAATGTTAGCTGCTGCTTTTGATAATTGGTATTTTGGTTAAGAGTTGAGAGTATTTTTGTGCAGGTAAAGATACATTAAAGGCAGTGCTATTTTGGCAGAACATAGTTTGAACACACAGAAGTTAGAACAGGACCACATACAGATATTTGCCATAATAAATTGCAGATTTATGTTTGTCTTAATTTGCCATCTGTAACAGAAATTCTGCAGCGGGAACATGGTACTTAAAAAAAAGATTAAAAAAATACAACTTTTGATCTATCTTATTCCAGGACTCTGTGTTTTTCCTACCACCACTGGCTATCATTACTTTACACACACACAAAAGCTGGAAAAATTGAAAAAGTCTATTTCAATATGACGATGAATCTAATACATCGGTGTGCTTTTTCTTTAAAACAAACCCCTTTGTTCTGTTGGAATGTACAAATTTTCACATTTATGAAAGCAAGCATTTTTCTGTTGGCTCCATGAGAAGAGAGATGGAATGCAGAGGAATAAGGTAACCACTCAATAGTTTACTCATTTAAAAGGAAAATATAAAATCAAGCCTGGAAGATGTCAAGGATGTTGTCACATCATAGAAAATTATCCATTGTGCAAAAGCTTAAGCAGCTGTTTTGCTGTTACATCTGGATACTAGCAACAAGTTAAGAATAAACATAAGTAAGAGAAAAAAGAAATGTAGCTATATGGGAACACTAAGGAATAGACTTCCCTTGCTAAGGTAAGTAGAGACTTAAAGTCATGGTTTTGCTCTGGATCCCTTTGGAGCACCAGGTCCCAAAGGCATATCCATCAGAGGCATACGGGTTAGTTAGGTACCCAGATGCTTAATGAAAATCAGTAAGAACTGAATGCTTTCTTCCAGTGTTCCTCTAGAAATCTGCCACATTGGGAATGTTTGCTGTTAGTGAACCAGATGCAGGCATGAGCTTTTCTGTTCAGGCTTTGAACGACTCCTCTGACCTTCCAAACCAAAAACATCAGTTTAAAGTAGACTCCTGATGGTAGGAGACTTTTGTTGTGCTAGAAATCTCTATGTTGTAGTTTGCTTATAAAATGCCCTTGTTGCAGTCCCAACTGTAAGACTTCATGAGGATATTCATTAAGGAATTTTCTGTCTGTTTTTTTTTTTTGGTTTTTTTGGGGGTTTTTTTTTGTTGTTGTTGTTTTTTTACACAAGTGTTCAAAAAAGAGACAGGGAGAGACAGAACTGGTGCTGACTGCACATTCTTTATAAACAAAATTTATCAGAGTGTAGTTTAATTTCCTGTGTATCTGAATCCTGATGGAGGAACCTATCCCTGTTCAGAAAACTACTTAAACATATACCCATTCTCCCACTGATTTCAGTCCACCCGATTAACAGCTAACTATTATCTTAAGATATTTATCTTAAGAGATAAATGCAAGTATAGGATTAAATTTTTCCTGAATCGGAGCTAGAATCACAGAATCATAATTTAGGTTGTTACTCCAGAGGTCATCTAGTTGAATTCCCTGCTCAAAACAAGTCCCATTAATTCAAGGCCCTCCCACACTTATAGTAAAAAACAAATGAACAAATGACCTAATATTTGATTAGAATTTTCCATACTCTGACTTGTGCCAATTGTCCTATTCCCATGCACCTCCAAGAAGAGTCCATCTTCTCCATAGCCTCTGATCAAATATTTTAAACAGTAATAGGTCTCCAG
This sequence comes from Pterocles gutturalis, assembly GCF_000699245.1. Taxonomy (NCBI): domain Eukaryota; kingdom Metazoa; phylum Chordata; class Aves; order Pterocliformes; family Pteroclidae; genus Pterocles; species Pterocles gutturalis. Next base: position 55,780 of record NW_010103482.1, on the reverse strand, counting down.
GTAGCCCTTATTCTCTAGCCTAAGTAGGAAGGATACACTGCTAAATCATGGGCATCTTGCCCACTGGGACATCCAGATCCGTAATTCCGTTGCATGGATCTGACTGGCATGGAGTTAACTTTCTGCATAGCAACACTTACCGTGCTGTGTTTTGGATTTGTGGCTAAAACAGTATTGATAGCACACCAAGTGTTTTGGCTGTTGCTGAATAGTGCTTGCACATCATCAAGGCTCTCTCTTCTTCCTACTCTGCCACCCCTCAGCCCCCCAGGAGTCAGCTGGATGTGGGCGAGGGGCTGGAAAGGGACACAGCCAGGACAGTTGACCTGAATTTGTCAAAGAGATATACTATACTATCTAATATCATGCTCAACAATAAAAACTGGGGTAGAGGAAGGAGTGTATGTTTTTTTTTTTTCCCCAGAGTGGCTGTTTGGAGACCGGCTGGGCATTGGTCTGCCTGTGGGTGGTGCTGAGAGATTTCCTCTGCGTTACTTGATTTTTTTCTTTCCTTCCCCTACTAAACTGTCTTTATCTAGACCCATGAGTTTTCCAACTTCTGTTCTTCCTATTTTCTCCTCTGTCCCACTGTGGGGTGGGAGGTGGGATGTCAGCACGCAACTGTGTAGGTGCTGGGCTACTGGCTGAGGTCAAGCCACCACGTCCATCCCAGGCATACTTTGTACTTTCTCTTGTTAAACTTCACAAGGAATTTCATGAGGCCCATTTCTGTCCAGGTCTCTCTTAATCACAGCCCTGCCCAGCAGCTGTATAACTTTGAACATTGATGACTAGTTCTAGAACTCAGTTTAAGATAGATTTGTATGGTCAAATTTGGTTTTAACAACATTTTGCAAATAAATTTATCAAAAAAGTTAATAAATTTACTGAGACGCTCAGAAAATGTGTCCAGTAAAAGAAAAACATGGAAGCATTTGAAATCATTGTTGAACAGGTGAGATATATGGTTTAAACTTTAATGAGAATAACACCTTCCAGGTAATGAACAAATCTATTTTCTTAAGACTATAAATTCTTGGCATTAACCACCTTAAACCAATGCCTACAAACATTGCCTGAAATCAGATTAAATAGAAAATAAGCCTATAAATTTAATTATTTTAGAGTTGTTTTTCAGGTGAGTCACCTCTTATTTATACAAGTATCTGAGAATTACTCCTTATTTAAGCAATGTGCTATATAATTTAATATCCATGGTAGGTGTGATTTGAATTGATGTTTCCCTTCCTATATTCCTCAGGGAGAAAACTGGCACTGAAAAGTTTGCAAGAATTAAAAACTCTTTCTGCTTTGAACAGCTAATTCCATCTGGTAGAGGGAAACATATAAGAAGGCGGTTCTTCAAAATCCTAATTGTTAGCAGGTGACATGGTGGCTTGAAGAATGTTGTCACCTAGCATGAACTGAAACATGCTGCAGCATGTGACTGCCCTTTCCACAGAAAATGCTCTCTCTGGTTTTGCCATTGATATAATCACTGCTTTGGACCATTCTCTAACAAATCAAACTCAATAATTTCACTAAAACTACTATAGCATGAATTACAAAACAGCCCACACAATAATGGGAAATCTAATGTGGTTTAACTTCAAAAGAATTTTTGCTTTCTTGGGTAATATGGAACAAATTCTGAATGCTTTATACATGCAGGCTTTATACCTTCAGGCTCAGAAATGCTGTCCCTTGCAGGTCAGGTTTACCAGGTTGCAACAGGAATGGCTAGAAAGAAAAAAGGATTTCAGCATATGAAAAATTAAATTGTTGTTTATTCCAGGACTGTCCTCGAGGCCTGGTTTAGCAGATATTAAAAATCTTAGTGGGTTCTTAGCTATTAAAAGCAGCTCTTAAATGTGACCTGTCAAGCTGTACTCCCTGATGCCACTTTCTTGGAGGGGACCTCGCTGCCCATGTTCATGATCCTTCTTCTCCACTCTGAGTTTTTGTCTTGCAATTGTCAGTATGGCTGTAGAGACCTGTCCAACATGCTACAGATAGAGTTGGTGGTTGAAATTGGTAATTCTGCAGTTTATCTGTAAGTGGTAACCAAGCAGGCTGGTTAAAAAAACTGTCTGGAATACAGATATACCTGCTCTAGTCTCGCCTTCTACCACACTGCAGCTATATACCCTATACATACAAATTTTTCAGAGCAGTATTATCACTTACAAGGAAAGGTTAATTGCAAATTACAGATGATTTTGTGCTTACTTGTAAATGGCAATAATTGTCAATTCACAGGCTATAAAGGTCTACGACTGGTTTAAATGCCATCAGAATGCTGGTTTACTGTAATTATTACCCACAACTTCCACATGCAAAAAATGCAACACAAACACAGTCATCTATTCCTACAGATGAGTGTGATCTTTTCTCTAGCCATCTGCTGAAAATATGGACACTTACCTCACTCTTCCCAGAGAAGTTTAAGCTTTGAAGGCTCGGTGCTGAGTGTATCAGCGAAGTATGTTAAAGCAAGGGGGTGAAAAGCTGTGATGCAGACATCAGCATCGTTATTTATTTATTTAGGTAACTATTTATTTTGCTGGCTGTTAAGGTTTCAGGACACCCTATTATAAATTTAGCTTCCTTGTAAAAATATTAGTGATATATTTTAAGGTTTTTTCTATGAACCTGGGGTATCATGTGTGATCCTACAGGAACCTAGAAATGTTCTCAGTTAGAAAGTAATAAAGTGATCTTGAATCACAGTTAAATCTCTTAGTTACCTTGAAGAAGCTCCCAGTTTAAAGCATCCTAAAACAAATTTCTAGATTTGAGAGATGGCATAGAGCATTAATTACTACCAGTCTTAGTAAAATTCCCAGAGAATTCCATGACAATTCCTATAGGAGAAGAATGTGATAAGTTCCTTTCATCATTTTGGATCTTTATTCAGAACTTCTATTTGGGATAAGTTTATAAGATAGCAGCCTATTGGCTTTAGTCTTCCCTCACAAAAGATCCGATCCAACGTGATCTTCAGAGAGTCCTCAGTCTTCTTACATAGTGAAGGAATTTACTTTGTCCCTTATTTCTAAAGTTGTATATACTGGCTCCTCTTCAAAATGTATTTCGCTATGCTTAGCTTGCAAAGCCATGAAGACTATCAATTGATTTTGGTTTTCTTCTCTTTTTAATTATACCAATGCTAACAATTTTTCCCTTCGTTGCAATTTAAAGGCTTCCTAGACCATTTGACTATTTGCTTTTCCCACCATAGTTTATCATAAAATATCAAATGAAGTCATTCTTTATGATCTTCATTATATCAGAATCTTCTAGCAGGCCTGTTATTAAATCTCTGCCTTCTATTTTTTTCCAGGAACAGGCCAACATTTCACAGTGACTTTAATTAGTACATGATCTAACTGTGTAATTAGCTCACTAGCTGTATATCCTCCTCAGATCAATGCTATGAAATATATTCGTAGATAGATGGTCCTGGAAGTTAATGATTGGACCTCATAAAATGCACTAGGTAAAGAGAGAGTATAGCATCTCAAAAGGCCAGGCTTTTGTGTTGTTATCTGTTCTATTATGCCTCTAAGAAGAGTTTCCAAAAGAATCGTTTGAACCTTTCAGTCAAGATGGCTCTTGATATTGGAGGGGAAGGCTGGGATGCTCATGTAAAGAAAGCTACAGGGCAGCATACTGATTAGCTGAAGGTCCATTTGTTATCTGATACTGCAGACTGCATAGTGGGCCTGCTAATTAAAACATCTCACCCATCTTTGCTTTTCTGTCCAAAATGAAGCCAACATGGAAATTAGATTAGCAAGTCCACTTAGTTTTAAATGAGAAAAGTATAATGGCTTGTTTCACGTATCCCTCAGTAGGTTAGCGCTGTTATCATAGACTTAATTACTTCCCCGTGTGGGCAGAGGCAGTTGGAGGCTAGAACAGAGTGGAAATGTACAGAACTTTGGCTATGTTATTTCTGTGTATTCTTCCCCTCAGAAGCACACATGCAGATGCCATTGTGGACTCTGCAGGAGGGAGCAGTTTGGAAAAGGCTACAACTACCTCACACGGAGAGGGGCAGATGCCACTAAAAGGGTGCCATGTCTCACTAGCAGTAATTTCAACACTGAGAGAAGAAAGAAAATAAAACAGTGAGATTGTGCAGTCTACTGCATGTCTCAACAACTAGAGGAGAGAAACAGCAGTGGAATACTTCAGACATGAGAAAGAAGGAGAAATTCTATTGACACAATGTAGACATCCCCAGTGTAGGCTAGGAATCCCCCTAAACAGTTACTGTAAGGACAAAGATACTTCAAATGTGAAGTTCATTTCATGCTATTAAAAGCAGCCTACCAGTACCTGAAGGGGGCTACAGGAGAGATGGGGAGGGACTCTTTATCAGGGGGTGGAGTGAGAGGACAAGGGGTAATGGGTATAAGCTGAAAGAGGGGAGATTTAGACTAGACATTAGGAAGAAATTTTTCACTGTGAGGGTGGTGAGGCAGTGGCCCAGGTTGTCCAGAGAAGCTGTGGATGCCCCATCCCTGGAGGGGTTCAAGGCCAGGCTGGATGAGGCTTTGAGCAACCTGGGCTAGTGGAGGGTGTCCCTGCCCATGGCAGGGGGGTTGGAACTAGATGATCTCTAAGTTCCTTTCCAACCCAAACCATTCTATGATTCTATGATTTTACTGCAGATGACATGGGTCAGAGGAACTTTACTTTAGGATTGTCAGTTTTTCCCAGTGGTCTTTAAAAGTAGGTCAGATGACGAGCTCAGATGAAGATGACTACAGTGCAGACATCTAAAATCAGAAAAGACAAATTCCATTTGAGATGAATGAAAAATGGGTTATGATGGAATTCTATGGACTCTTCATGACTAAGTGATATCCATAGTTTCAACAGAAGATAGTAGAAAATACACGTGTAGGTAAACAAGATTTGAATTTCTTTGTGGCAGTTACTTCGTATAGATGACATTCTAAGATAGTACTGAGGACACTTGTTAAATATTGCTTCATGAAAATCTGGGAAGTAATTCCTAAGTTGCAGAAAATCAAACACCTAATGAGAAATTACAATGTAAGTTGGCACTTGAACAGGCTGAAAAAGAAAATAAAAAAATAAACAAGTGAAATTATCGTATACACTGAATTTCTTACATACTGAATTTCTCATATTTCTGAGCAGTACAGAAGATGGCTCAGGAGACAAATACATCAATATGAGAGTAGTTTATTCAGACACTAGTGAGACAAAAAAGAAATTGAAAAAGAACCTGACATTTTAGACTTTAGTTTTTTAATTAAACAAAAACTGAAAAAGTCGAAATATGCCTGTAACAATGACAACTGATAAAGGAAAATAAACTGTGGGAAACAGAATACTCTAAGATGTCAAAATATACAGTTGCTCATGAGTTTGCACAAACAAGTGAAATACCTAATTAAGTAAAAGCTGGCAATTGAGAAATAAAAAGCAGTATAATGTAAAAGGGAAAAAAGGTAAAACTAAGAAACCTGCCTCTCTCAAACTTGCCTCATTGAGTTCAGTGACTCACCAGATGCTTAGCCTTTTATTCATGCATAAGACAGGCTGACACTCCATGTACCATGAAACCTCTTAGTATTCTGTTAATATCATAAACTTTTGTGGTTCCAGGCCAAGAATACAGTTACATGTAACTTGATTAGTATAATATATCAGACTAGGGTTCTAATAGAGAAGGGAGAAGACATGGGAAAAGAAAGTAATGAAGCTAACTATTTTTGTGTATTAGCATAGATAGAAAATAACTGGGGAGGGGACAATATTGGTGAATAACTTTCTTTTTGGGTAAGCCTGGATTTAGACACAGTGTAAAGTCAGAATAGACTTCTTTACAGAAAATACTGCAGTTCATGAACTGAAAATTGCACAAGTCTTAGGCTGTACTCACCAGCTGTAAGAATCCCATCATTCCCTCTGAAAGGGAAAAATAAAGCTGTTTTTCATGACTGTGGAAGAACTGCAGACATTTTCAGACATTTCTGAAAATTGTTGCTACCAAAAATACCTTCCAAAATGATTCTCATTTCAGTTTAAATGTATTCTGCTGTTATCCTGACATTAGGTATACAAATGCCAGTTCAGCCAACTGTCTCTGAGAACAAATCAAATCCTTATTTCCAAATTATCATAATGTGGTTTAGATTCAAGTTGCTTGCAGTTGCATTTTCTTACCAGTTTTAAGCACTTGCACGATTCCCAGATAAAACTGTGAATATGTGGTTGCTTGAAATTGCATCAGTTTAAAAATTCTACTTGTTGAACATTTTGGACCATTTATAAGTTATAATAATAAGTGAGAGCTGTTTCCTAGAAAGTGTGACCTAACTGATATGAATAGTTATAATGTCTTTTGAAACAAGTAACGTGCTGAACTCACCAATGGATCACCTTTGTTTGCACAACAGTAAATGGCGTTGGACACTTCTATTAGCAAAAAACTATTGGATAGTCCAGGCTGTAAAATGCAATGCTTAGTCAGTGGCTGTAAATAAATTCATCAAAACTAATGAAAAAGAAATACTAGACAGGCTCAATAAGAAGTCTGGCTGTCTTCCAGTTAAGGTTTTACAAGGACATAATGAGAAATAAATCCACTCCCTTCCATTTATGAAGCCTCAATGAGAAGCAGCAGCAGAATACCAACCGTCCTTGCCAGGAGACAGATACCTCCTATGAGATGAGTAATGTTTCTGACAGGGAGGAATGTATTTGCTGAATTAGCTTCAATAAAAGGACATTTACATAAAGCCATATTAATTTCAGCAGGGTGTTTAACAATTCTGCTTTTGCTTTATCCATCTGAAAAGACAAAAATAGTGTGTAAAGAAAATGGGCATTAAAGCTGTTATTCAGTCTTGGGATCAGAGTAATACTAACCAAGTTTAATTCAAATGTTTTACTTTATACATAGCTCCTTGATGAAATTACAGCCTTGCTATGAACAGTTCAGGGCACATTATTCCATATTTTTAATTGAAATGGCCCAAAACTTACAGCTTGCCAGCATAAGAAAAATTAAACTTTACATTTCTAAAACCTACAGAGCGCTATAATTCACTAGCTTCCCTACTCCCTGGGTACTGCTGTTATAAATTACAGGCATTTCTGAAGTGTAAAAAAACCACAGGAACACTTTGTTCCTCAGTACTGTTTGTTTAACTGTCTGAGTAATTCCCAGATCACTCCGCTGCGCTGTAAGGGGACATTGGTTTCAGAACTGGAGAACAGCCATACGAGTGTGTTTGAAGCCTAAAAAGTTTCATTTCCACTGCTGTAGTCCTGTCTGACTATCAGTAATGTCTTGCTAAAAGTTTTCTAGAGACGCTTTTCAATTTTTCTGTAGTTACTCTGACCATTGTCTCCATTTATTAGAAAATTCTTGCTAAAACACAATGCTCTCGGTAGGTAGAGCTATTTGTGGGAATAAACAAAATTGCAAGGAGGCAAGAGGGACTAATTCCATATATTTCATACATGACTTTGATAGTACAGGAGGAATCAGCAATTCATTGGTGTGTAAAAATAACAAAAAATTTCTTCAAATGGACTCCTTGCCCGCATCTTCCGTTTTCTCACATTTACAAAGCATGAATTAAATCTTCAGCCATAATCAATGCACTGACTGGTGATATACAGGTGATAAGCAGATGCCTGAAAGCACTTCACATAAGAACTTTCTCTGATTCAAACCAGAGCTATTTAATAATCTCCTATGAATTGCCACTTGTAAAAGTTCACAGCTATAGCTGTGTTCTATGAGAGTTCTGGATATACTCTCTTTTGCCCGGTGCTTGCTCCTAAACTGGTAGCTGACAAGCGTGCTACATCCGAACTGTGGGGCAGGAAAGTGTTTTATGGAGTTCTCTGCACTTCTGGTCCCACATCTTTGTGACAGGAGATCTGTCAGAGGGCACTGCCATGTGCTTGGGTTTTCATCAAAAAAATAGCCATGGCGTTGGAGAAGAGCAGCAGAAGAGTGAGCAAACCTGGAAGGCAGGATGGTGCACTACTGGGTCTCATCCCAAGATTTAATCAGGATACATCAGGTGTTTATTTCCATGATTGGCAGCTGGGGAGTGTTTTCAAATTTAATGGCTACCTAATGTGTCAAAGCTTTCTCTGTCCTTTCTAAGCTGCCAGATAATTCCTCTTCTTTACATAGGCACTACTGTCCCGATGTATGGCTGAGCTGCAACAGAAATACACAGCACCATCTATCCTTGGTTCTCCAGGACAAAACCAAATTGTAAATCAGAGACAAATATCAAAAAACATCCTTGGTTCTCCAGGACAAAACCAAATTGAAAATCAAAGACAAATATCAAAAAACGGAGCCTCATCTCCACAGTGACTTCTCACTGAATGCTCAGGAAACAGAAGTTCCTCAGGAATGAGACTGTTCCTTTCTAGTCTGTCTGTGTTTTGAACTCTGAATCCTTCTTTCCACATCAATCATGTCTCAGAATTTCAAGTACTGTTCAGAAATACATTCCCTTTAATGGTGAAATACTGCATATAATCAGTCTACTAAAAAAAACAAGAGTCAATCCAGTTTCATAGACTTGAAGAAATTAGTTCCATGTTTCAGAAAATTACTTAAATATTTTTCACAGTATCTGCAATCAAAATCTTCCAATAACAATACCAAACTAATATACAGATGAGCATTCCCATGAGTTTAGCAGTTGTATTAGTGTTAGCCAAACTAACATGCTAAAACTTCCTTGTATTGTGTAGCCTGTGAAGTGAAGGGTGTTACTATATGCTGTATTTCCCAATATGTCAGTAAAAATGGAAACTCTGTGGATGGAAAAGAAAAAGAGATAGGACATAAATGGCCATCTAAGATGCAAATGTCTTGCCTATTCAGGGCAACATCTTGTACCTTTTACAATAATTGAGCTTTGTTTTAAAATTAAGACAGTAACAACAAACAAGTCAGTATGACATTAATGCTGATTCTGAAAAATATCAAGACATTTAAACATCTATATTTAAAATTGAGGCATCACAACTGAAAATATAAATTTTGTCTGCTCTAGGGGGTTATCTTGCTTTTACAAGGTCATCTGTTTGCATGCTTTGTACATTATTCTCTATACAACTTTGTAGGTATGTAATATTACTATTAATGCAGTTTTGACAACACAAAAGTATTAAAATACTAAAAACTGGTAATAATGAGATCAAGCTACACAAGGGGTATATATGTTTATATTTCTTTTTTTGATTGCAGTGAGTTTGAAACACCCATAAATATAAACATCACCAGCTGCCATGAAATACAAAGAATTCTCAAAAATCAAGAGGTATAGCTGTTGTATTTGCCTTTGCAAAGGCAGATTATTTTGGTTTTGTACCTCAGGATGCTCCCTTGGCACAAAATACCAGTGCAAACTTTTGAATAATTTTACTATTTAAGTAGTAGACGTTGTTCAAAATGCTGGTGGTTTGGGAAGCATCAGGCCTCATGCAATTTTAATTTCCCCAGTGCAATATCTTTAGCTTTCAATTTTTTAAACAGTATATTCAGGAAAGCTGCAAAGGTAGTAGTTAAAAATTGCTAGAGGCTACCACAGGGAGGGGAGAACTGACAAAAAACTCTTCAAACAATTCTGTGTCCTACTTCAGTTCTCAGAATTACAATGATGGATTACTAGCAAATTGATAAATTATCAATTTTTCAACAAAGTTTGATTTTCATAAGGCAAATTTTTTTTTGCTTTTTGTCCATTATCCCTGTTGATTCTTCTGTTGAAACATTTAACTTAAATCATAACGTACTACCATCTGAGCCAACAAATCTCTTCTTCTTGCAAAGCAGGTTTTGGCACCATAAAGACATCGTATTCCCAATCTCTCAATATGTGGGGTGCCAAGAATAGAAATTCAAAGACTAAATAATTTTGTAGGTCAATTTCTTATTCAGGTCAGCTCCTGACGTGCAGCTAAAGACCACTCGGACTCGGCCTGCTGTAGGCTTTCTTTGTGTTCCTCCCAGAACCATGGCTATGCAGGAAATACTCAGGTCTCTGGCAAAACACTCAAAAAATTTAAATGTTTTCAGAACAATCAGTATCACAAACTGAGATTTCTATTGAGGAAACCCAATTATTAGCCTGTCTATCTGATGAGGCACAGTGCAGAGAAATCCAGAAAACATGGACAAATCTTACGTAAGCAAATGTCACTTACATATGTTATATGCTTGAACATATCTTCATACGCTTGTACAGAAAACCATTTGTAGATTCATAGTAGTGTGTGAAGCAAAAGGCAGTCTTTAACGTAATGTCTTACTAGTGCAGAGCAGTACAATATTCCTGAGCAAGGTTGCTACAAGTTTGTATTGGTATTTGCTTTAGGTTTGTACAAGTTTTTTTTGGTTTTTGTTTTTTTTTTTTTTTTTTTTTTTTTTTTTCAGTGATGAGCTAATGTTCTAAGTTATAAGGGAAAAAAATAAAAGTGGAGTATATCTAGCATATCTAGCAGTGGAAAAAGAACAATGTCTTTTCAGATAAGATCATGGTAGAAGTACTCTTCCTATTTCTGAGTGATTTTTATAAAGCCATTTTAAAGTGACCATAATTAAATATTAGCAACATTAAAGTGAATGTATACTTGTAGTAGTTGACCATTATCTAGAGGCTTTTCCCTGCCTCTTTTTTATGTAGGAGTGACTCCTTTCAACAGTTCCCCGATGCTTGAAGAAATAACTCTTCTTTATCTCTTGAGGTACATTTTTCATTTATTAAAACCAGTCATAAATCACCCTCTGCCTTCAGTGACACAAGACCTGTGGTCCAATGCTCCAATATTAATATTTTGTTTTATAAAACGTGAATTCACAGATATTTTAAGCATGGTGTATTTTAGAGCAGGTTGACAAGACGCAAAGTCTTCCTGAATAAATTTAATGCAAATTACAAGACAAATAAAACCGTCTTTAGTCTGAACTACAAGTGGATGTTGTCAAATAAGAGAAGGCACCTAGTTAAATTTATTTTTAGGTGTCTCCTTACGAAAGGAAGAAAAGAGAGTGAGGAAAACAAAGCAAAAAAACTGAAAACTAGATGGCAGGGATGATAGAGGGGTCTTAGAGAAATTAGCTTATTTGTCAAGTTAAACATTTGCATTGGTATAGAGCAGTTTGTAGAACAGGAATGTTGAAATCCAGATGATCAAGAAACCGTCATATGCATCAGATAGTTGCATCAGACAGTATGACATTAGAAAAGCTAGATCCATTGATTCTCAAAGACAGATGTCACTAACAGATGAAAACTGTACTTCATTTTAGGTGGAAATAGAAGAAAAATGCAGATGACAAGACTTTGCTGGAATAATACCACTGACACTGATAAAGCTACTCAGGTTATGAATTTAGGCCCTGGATAGCTATTTAGGTCATATCTGAAAAAGAGTTAGGTATCTCTAAAAATAACTCTAGTACACTGAAAGTGAGAGCTGGCTAAAGAGATACCAGTTGTTGTTGAACATTTTAAAACAAGAGAAACAAAAGAAAAAAAAATCAATGAAGTCTCATGTGAAAGGTGATTTAAAAAAAAAAATTGATAGGTTATATTTTGCTGCAGTAACTCTGACATTAAGTTTTATACTTGCACCTATCTTTTTTCTAAGCTACCCCACAAAAAGGAAGCTGGGGGGAGACCCTATCACTCTCTGCAACTACCTGAAAGCAGGCTGCAGCAAGGTGGGTGTCCGTACCTTCTCCTGAGTAACAAGTGATAGGACAAGAGGAAAGGGCCTCAAGATGCACCAGGGACAGTTTATATTGGATATTAGGAAAGATTTCTTCATCAAAAGGGTTGTCAAGCATTAGAACAGGCTGCCCAGGGAAGTGGTTGGGTCACCATCCCTGGAGGGGTTTGAAAGACCTGTAGATGTGGTGCTTAGGGACATGGTTTAGCTGTGGACTTGGCAGTGTTAGGTTAATGGCTGGACTTGATGATCTTAAAGGTCTTTTCCAACATAAACAATTCTATGATTCTGTGATTCTAAAAAAATCCACTCTTTTTTTTTTTTATTGTTGTTTTTGTTTTGTTTTGTTTTCTCTTTAGATTTTCAAAGTGGCCTACATCTAGAAAGCTGCTCCTGGTTTTTTTTGGTGCAACTGTTTACCAAAAGCCCAGGGCATTGCTAGTCCTGTCATCAGAGATGCTGCCAACAGATTTGGGCACCCCTTGAAACTGCCTTTTTTCCTTCTGTGGGATCTGCAATGCACTATAGACTGGAAAGGTGCAGAGAATGGCAGCAGTGGACACCTGTGTGCAGCTGGGTTTGGTGGCAGTGTGGCACAGATGGTAGGTCTGGGCATGACCCAAGAGAAGGGCCCTCCGGAGGTGTTTGGGCAGGATCATAGTTTTGCAAGAAGGGACCTGTCTTTGTTCTGGACAGGAATTTCATTGCAGCTCAGTGTTGCTCTTGATGCCTGTATACATAAGGGAGCTTGCAGGCTCACATAATGAATGGACGTTTTTGTAAAGATTTGTGGTGGGCTTTGTATCACTTTTCCTTGTTTTTCTAAATTTGTGTTTGTTTTTCTGTAGGCATCCAGACCTGTAAAGCCCACTGGAGTGTGGGGTGCTGCTCTATTCTTTAGGCGCTGTGCTCAGTGAAGAAGTTGCCAGGGACAGAAAGGTGGGAGAGGCGAGAGTCACCGTACTGAGCTGGGAGTCCACAGCTCATGCCTGAACAGAGTGCAGTGAGGAGCAGAGAGCGAGGTTTCAGCAGTGACTCCGATCTTCCCAGAGGCCAGAGGATACTGCAGTTCACTGCAATGCAAAAAAAGTTGCTGAGATGCCTGGAGGCAAGGACTCACCTGTGAGGACACTGAGCAGGAGAAGGGTTGTGTACAAGACCTCGTAATTCTAACCGGTGCTACCTATGTGTTCTGAGTCACCTTTGAGAGTTTAATTTCCAGTCTTTCTTCAGCAATATTAGACTTTTCTCCCTTTTTCAGTGTGTTTAAGAACGTTTTTAGAGAGCTCACAGAGAGGAAGTAGTCTGGGTACAACCACTTTAAATGTGCAATTGTTTCAGCCCTGCTCCAAAAAGCCCAGGTGTCCCGTGGACCCCAGCGAGATGTGTCTTGTGCAAAACTCCTGTTGACTTCAGTGGAAGAGGAACAGGAACTCAAAAGCATTTTGATGTTTTCCCCTCTACAGAAAGTGATGTAAGGCAAGAGCTGAGAGAATTGTGGTTTTCTAATCTGTTTGGATTTCCAAGGTTTATATTCTGTATAGATAACATTCACCTCTAATATCACTTACAACTTTGAAGAGCAAAACGAAATAATTATATTTTCCCTGCAGTATGCCATCAAAAACCTTTCCTCTGCAGCTCTTGTGAGCTGCTGAGCACACAAGGGCATGCTCTTGTGTTCTCAGAAATGAGAGATAGTGAGGAAAAAGCAGATAAGAATATTTATTTTCCAATAGAATTATTTTGGTTTCCGTGTCTATGTTATCATGTTAAAGTAGGAATGTAAAAGAGAACTGAATTTTTTGTTTTACGTAAGACTTTCTTATGACTCTTCTGGACCAAATTTAATTTTAGGAGCCTGACATTTTTATGATTAAACAATTTGTTAAACTTGCTACCTAAAGATTTGTAAGTTTATTCCATGCAGATTCAAATTATTTCTGTAATGGGATACCAATGGGTGCAATAATTTCATTATAGATTTTTCTGATGCAGTTCTTAAACAGGAGAGTACAGCGTAGGAACTTTGAAAAAAAAAAGAATTTATAACAGTTACATTATAGACTCAAACTTGTGCTGCTGTGTATTAAAAAATAAAATTATACCTATGGTGGGGCTAGAAAAAAAAATTATGTTCAATAGAAATTTTCTTATTATGTGAATGTAAGTGAACACACTCCTCTTTATAAAATAGGAAAAAAAAAATCACTAAGAACCATAGATCATGATGATTTGAAATAAACACTTCCGTGCAACCATATTTCCTTTTTTTTGTTTTGTTTTGGTTTTGAATGAAAGTGAGAAATGCTGTTTTTGAAAAGGAAGAGGAAGAAATTTAACCCAATAAAACAGGAGACAGTAGTTCAGCTGGAATCAATGCCATTTACTGGTCCACACCCAGTCATAGAATCATAGAATCATAGAATGGTTTGGGTTGGAAGGGACCTTAGAGATCATCGAGTTCCACCCCCCTTCTATGGGCAGGGACACCTCCCACTCAACCAAATTGCTCAAAGCCTCATCCAGCCTGGCCTTGAACCCCTCCAGGGATGGGACATCCACAGCTTCCCTGGGCAACCTGTTCCAGTGTCTCACCACCCTCACAGTAAAGAATTTAGTCCAAAACATCTAACCTAAATCTGCCCTCTTTCAGCTTAAAGCTGTTACCCCTTGTCCTGTTGCTACATGCCCTTGTAAAAAGCCGCTCCCCATCTCTCCTGTAGCCCCCTTCAGGTACTGGAAGCTGCTCTAAGGTCTCCCTGGAGCCTTCTCTTCTCCAGGCTGAACAACCCCAACTCTCTCAGCCTGTCCTCATAGGGGAGGTGCTCCAGCCCTCTGACCATCTTCGTGGCTCACCTCTGGATGCACTCCAACAGCTCAATATCCTTCTTGCGTTGGGGGGCCCAGAGCTGGATGCAGTACTCCAGGTGGGGTCTCATGAGAACAGAGTAGAGGGGGAGAATCACCTCCCTTGACCTGCTGGCCACACTTCTCTTGATGCAGTGGAGGATCCAGTTGGCCTTCTGGTGCAGCCCAGGACACGGTTGGCTTCTGGGCTGTAAGCGCACACTCCTGGCTTGTGTTCAGTTTTTCATCTTCCAACACCCCCAAGTCCTTCTCTTCACGGCTGCTCTCCATCCATTCTCCGCCCAGCCTGTATTTGTGTCTATATAGGGAGGTTAATGTATTCCTGAGCTCCAAAAAAAAAAGAACCCCTCAGCTGCGTGTCTCCTGAGTTGTGCCACAGCCTGTGAATAGTGCTTACAGAATTTCATTAGGTGTATATTTTTTTAATTAATGTTTTCTGTTAATTATTTTATTAAATATTTTAGTGGATTTAATATATACTTGTAAAATGCCATCCACTAAGACTTATTAGCAATTAGTTTTGGGATAGAAGAGAAGAAAGCTGGCAAATGCGTTCTTAACACAAAAACATAATGAGGTGTTTGGACAAGGACACAGTAAGCTGTAACATTTGGATGCAGATTTTTCTTGCACCAGGCCACTGCTGAACGGCATAAAGGTGTATGGGTGAAGACTTTCCCAAAGTCAACAGCAAGGATTAGCTTTAGCTTTGCTAGGACTTTGCTGAATACTTAATTTCAAGTATGTGTCTTACTCAGCCATATTCAGTAATCCGTTATGGGTTTTTTATGTGATAGGCTAAAGTCTATCTGCTGAAGCATAGCTTACCTTTTTTTACTTGTTTTCCAAGTGCACATTGAGAATTACAGTTGGGAAACTTGCATGGATATACTGTAAAGAGAGAGTGGTCTGGAAAGAGACAGAGGTAGGTTATGTCTTTACATAAACAAATCTTAGTACTTTGCAGGAGAAATCTATTTCATTTCTGCCTGTTCATCAGGTAGAAATAGGCGGCAGAGGTTAAAAATTATAATTTTGATTAAAGAACCTAATCTTCCTAGATGTCTAGTCTGAGTGGAAAAGCTGCTTTTTTAATGTCTAAGACAAAGCAGCTGGAGTCCAGACCCTTATTAGAGATGTCTAAGAAGAAGCTGAACTCTGCCTGTGGACTGCAACCTAGAGATACTTCCGTAAGATAAAAATAGTCTTTATGAGTATCCCTTTCAGGGTTTAGCTATATGTTGGTCCTCTGGCAGAGCAGTGGAGATCACTAAACAAACTTCATCCTGTACAAGATTTATAATAATAAACCTCTGTCACGTTTTTGGGTCTTTTTTTTTTTTTTTTGTTCTTTTGTTTCTCAAAGGAGGAAGCAATTAATCTTTTAAAGTATATTTCAAATGAAAGTTCATGTAACAAAATGCATTACTCTAATTCAGTAGATGATAGTATTTCTCAAGCATAACAAAGTAGTGGAAAAAATAATCTCAAATTTGTTTTGAGTTAATAGCTTTAGAAAGTGTATAAGTGATTGAGCAATGAAACAAGATTAGCTGAATATGCAGTTCAACAAAGTAATTTTTGTTGACTGACTTATCTCTTCAAATTAAAAACTTCCATAATGTTTCAATTGCTCTAATTGACACAGCAGACTGTGGCTTCACAGTTAAGGTGGAAAAACAGTCTCTGGTCTTCATTGACAACGTATATACCACCTGCTTTGTATGAGGTCTGATACCGAATAAATGTGGTTGTCTCAATTCTTTGCAAGCAAGTGCTTATGACATTAAAGTCCCTATGCAGATTAACTGGGTACAGTAAGGAAAAGTACCTTTCTTTGTTTTGAAACTGTGTCAATAATTTTTTTTGTTATTTTCTAGTAACTTTATTGTGAGAGATGGAGAACAACTCTTCATCATTCAATTTCTCTGTGCCACATAAAGTTCCTCTGTGATATCTCCCCTTGTCTGTCTATTCTCAGATGAAAAGTCCTACTTTGTTTCATTGCTGCTATTATGGGAGACATTTCATACATGTTATAATCTCTGTTACTAATCCTCATAACTTTCAGTTCATTCTGGGACTGAGAGGAATCGGATCAGCAGACCATGTTCAAAGTACAGATATGTGTTGATCTATTCAGGTTGTTCTTAGAAGGAAACAGCCCAAATAAACAAATCCCATAATTCTACTTCAAAGAAGAAGAAAAAAACCCAAAAGGTTTCCCTCTATATGCACCTCTTAAACTTATACATTAGCTAATATTTGCAAACATGATAGCTTTATCAAGTAAAACTAAAGCCCTCCTTTGACTCAAAGTGACTCTTCAGGCTCCAGAGATGTAATTTACTAACGTGTGGGTGTATGCAGCTTCATTGTGCTCCTACATTGAGCTGGTACTCTGTGGCCAGCTGGAACTTTAACAAAGAGCACATGAACTAGACTTTAATAATTTAGAAAATATGTATTCTTGTCCAGCTCCCAAAATATTTCATAAATAATTCTCTTCTTGCTAATTCTGTTACTGCTGGACTAACTGAAAAGTTGAATTTGTTCAACTTTTTAAATAAATGGCTTTTCATTAATGGGCAATGTAAAAGGTGTTCTTAATTTCCTAATATTTCTGTTCTTTTTCTTTTCCATTTTAGAAACAACGTAGCTGCTGACTATCTGCATAAGCCCTCTTCTAGAACATGTGGGCTTTTATTCTTCTTTGGCTTAATAAGCAGGGAAGAGAACCCATGAGACCCTAATAACAAATTAGGTTTGAACAGTCCGAAAGTGAAGTGCAAAGAAGTCTATTTCTTTGCAAACAGGAAGTACATCTGATAAAAGCCTTCCAAGGAAGCAGCAGAGAAGTCACTTTTTGTCCTTTCTAAATAAAGCAGGATTTTCCAGCAAAATGAAAACTCTAGTTCTGGGCAAAAAACAAACAAACAAACAAACAAACAAACCCCAAAAAACCCAAAACCCAAAACAAAACCAAAATGTCCCAAAAGCAACCTCCCCCCAAACCCCCAAACTTGTCCCCTCAATCAAAAACCTACAGGCATATATTCACACAGAGATATTCTGGTCACCTTTAGGTGTATCACTGGTTCTTTCCCAGGCTGTTAGTATGTCATTAAACCTGCCGTACCTAACCTAAATGCTTCGCCTCTGAATGCTAGGTGAAGGAATCTCTGCTCAAGGTGGCCAGTAGTGGTAGATTCTCTTCTCAACCTGAGCTTAATTTATCCCATTGTGGACTCTTCCTAGGTCTGTATCTTTTTAAATCCTTTCATACCCTTGTGCTCCAAATTTTTTGAAGTTTCTTTTGTGATGTTAGTGGGTTAAAAGTAATACCTTCTAAGAAACCAGTATGTGTTCCTCCAAACAGTAGACTGTCACCCAAACTTTACAAAACAATTAATTACATATTGCATCTAAGCTTTAGAAAGTCATCTTTGGCAATCTTAGTGTTGCTGAAGGTCACTGAACTGGTTTATAAGATCCCAGGATCTCAACCATTTCTGTATAACTGAACAGTAAGATAAAGGAAAGGTGGGGGTCCTAAACATATTTTTCTTGCAATTTATAGGTATGTCTCTAGTTTTAGAGAAACCTTAGGCTGTGATAATATTTTTTGTCTTGCATATAGTAAACCCTGGTTTAAGTATAATGTACATCATTCCTTTTTCATGAGCAGATAAGTGGATACAAAACCACGGTGATTATTTATCCAGATTTTCTGATGCAAAGCTCAGGCAAATTTACTGTTTTGAAAAGAGTTATAGAGGCAGAGGGGAGAAGTTTCTTGCAGGACAGCCTGAAGGGCTTTGGCCTTCGAACAGTTAAGGGCAGGGGATTCAGCTAGCTGTCCTTTAAAGAGTATCTTCAAAATACGGCTGTGGTACACGTGAATACAGACCTTGTGCTACAACGGCAGTGTACTTGTCATAGTTTTGAATAACTCTTAAATGACCACAGTTTCCCTAAGTGTTCATTCTCAGTACAGGAAGGGATAAAATTCCTTGTGACTCGAATTGTCTTGTCTCAGATAATGTGAGGACACTGGTCCTTTTGAAAGAAACAAGGAAGTGTTCCTAATGAATCCCACATCCTATAGTACATGATTCTCACTAGGGAGAGGACCAGGTAAAGACAGCTGCCTAGAGCAGCTCTGTGAAGGCCAGAACTATACATAGTTCTTGTAAATGCTCTGATGCAAGTGGTTGTTTGATTGACTTTTAATTTGCTGTTTGCCTCACTGACTTCTCATTAGTGTTTCTTGAGAGCCAAGGTGTGCTCATGATGAAGTTTTGCAAAAAATATTTCAAGTTTCCTGTTGCCGTTATTTTGTGATTAAAATACCATTGTGGCAATGATATTTGCATAAGTTTCCAGGGTGTCTTCCTAAGTTTTTTTTTTAACTTCTTTTATGGAATTCATTAAATAACAGACAACTGTTTTATTTAAATCTAACATCTGGTATGAAGTATTGTTTAACAAGTACCTAGCTGCCATGCTGATGCGAACGCAGTTAGTAACTGCATAAGCATCTAACTCAGACTGAATCTTCTAAAGCTTTTGGCAATATGCCAGGCTTCCCCAGTTTCAAAATAGTTTAAAAATTCTCAAGTTTTTAGTAAAGGTAGGTACACTTTTTAATAGGTAGGTACACTACCCTATTTCTATAGCAACTCCAGTGCTATAAATTTAATGCATCTTTCTATATTGTGAAGGTGCCTCCACCACGATTAGTAGACCAGCAAGGCAATATGAAATGCACACAATAAAGATGACACTCCCATTGTACTTTACCTGCTTCCATTTATTGGAACAGCAGGGTGGTGTTTTTAAAACTTGAAGCAAGACAGATATTTGAAGCCATGTAAGTGGGATCATTTTTATGTTTAGTAGAAATTACTGTCTAAGAGCTGGACCAGAACTGCAGTCCTTGTTACACTTCCCTCCTTCAAGAGAAATTGTCTCCAAGGACAAAAGGCTCTTCACTTTCCCCATCTTTCATAAATGTACTGAACCTGATTGACCACAACGACTGTGTGGGATGCAGGTGTTGTTCTCAGGTGCCTGCTTCCTTGCTGCTCCCCATCTGGCTTTAGAAATAGCGCTGGATTTTGTCCAAGCTGATGCAAAGTAAATCTACACAAATAAAACTGTCTTCTCAGTACTATGAGTTTGAGTCCCAGAGCCAAGCACAAGGTCTATTGCTGTTTAGCTTCAATTTCACAACCTCTAGGATGGTTTAAGGCAGAAGTCTGGCATTTATGAAGTCTTTATACATTTTTTGAAGACTGCTGAAATAGTAAAAGATAAAAGTAGTGCTTCTGAAACCATAATTTTTTGCTGAATCCCCAGTGCTTGCTTCTCTCCTTGAACAGTATCTACCTTTCCTCAGTGCTGGTGTTTTTTGTGTAGAAGAAAAGGCAATTTTGAAGTATGCCTTGTGCTGTGATATACAATACAACAAAGAGTGCTTTGGGTGGGGAAGAAAAACCCCAGAGACTGTGATCCTAAAGCGTGTCTATATTTCTTTACCTGTTTCTGCTTTGAGAATGTTTGAAACTAGGCTATAGAAAATGCTCTTGTTAAAGACTGAGAGATTTGCAAAGCCTCTGTGAATTGTTACTAATTCATTGTTAGCAACTAGGCACTGGAGTTTTCTATATATGAGGGCGGCATCTCATGAAATATATTTTCATTGCTGTAATAACGATGCCATATTATTGCATGCAAACTAAGCCGAACTGAAATAATTTTCCCCTCTAGATTAGATATTTCATTGCTAAAAAAAATACTGAATAAAAACGGTTGTTTTAGGTGTATAAGAATCATACCCTTTGAGACAATGCACACTATTTAGTAGCTTTGTGAGGTCTTTAAAATGAAAAGTAAAAAGTTTAAAAATTAAAGAACAGAAGTGTTAAAATCCTAGTATAAAATGTCTTCTCTAGTTGCTTTGAGTCAGAAAATTTTGTAAATTTTATGAAAGCCTGTACTTAGGATTTTAGCTTGGTGATGTAAAAAGTTTAGGAAGTTCAAGTGAGATAAAACATGCTGGATATAGAATTAAAAATGATGGAACTATCAAGTATTTTATTAGAAAACATTATGTGAAGCTTGAATAATTTGGAAAATTGTCTCTTTGTACATAGCGGACTTGAATCCAAGCTCTAAATCTTGGGATGAGCCTTCAATTGATGTCAACAGAGTTATTACGTTTCATTTGAGGAGCTTATGTAACTGTAAGAGTGTGAGCTGGACTCTGTGGGAAGGAAGCATTGCTGGAAAACTCACAGAGAAGCTGGTGAAATTCAACTGCTTAATCTTTTTCCAGGGGGAAGGTTGAGTTGACATTGTGAAACCCCAAACCAACGAACCTGAATTTCTTGTCTTTGTGGTTTTGAGTTGTTTGTTGCTTTCACAGTTAAATATAACACATCTCACTTGTAAACAGAGCATATTTTCTCTCCTTGTTTCTGTAAAATAAAGAATACGTTGTGTGTTTTCAGGAGGTGTCCATCAGCATATACAAAGTTGTTCCTCCTGATAATGCAGAAATATTACATACTGCAGAACTTATGTTTAATACATGAAAACTTTCAGCTGAATTTTTAGGTCAAGACAGCCTATTTCTAGCTGGTTTTATATTCTTACCATTTTTACTATAAAACACATCTTACATTTTTTTTAGTACTTTTTTTACAAAAAAAAGTTTTAGCTTTGAAAAAAAATTTTCAGAACTGTCTCAAATTCGATCTAGTTTCCTGTGTGATGCAGAGGAAGAAAATGAAAAATAGAGCACTTCAATTTTCTTGTGAATAGCAATTTATAATTGAAACAAACACTTATTTATTCTGGAAGGTGGGATGAGACCTTAACACTTTGGTATATTGACGTAAGGAATACTAAAAGTGTCCAGAAAAGTCAACCGTGTTGCCGCATTATTTCTCTATAAAGTATAATCAGTCATGTTCAAATTCGGTACCTAATTCAGTAACTACATTACTCAGTGCAGTTACTTGGAAAGCCCCATTCAGCTGTATGAACTCAGTATGCGTTCCTGTTCAAAATGGACTTCTGAAATTCTGTCAGTCAGGAAGCAAAATTATTTTCAGACTTTTACATGAATCACCTACAAAATTCACTAACATTTTATGCCGAGTTTTATCTTCCATTCCTTATGGCCTGCAAATGCGGGGTGTTTGAATTGACTTTGAGTGAACTCACTTACGTGCCTTTTGCAGCCACGCTCAGACAGGTGGAGTTATTAAAGTGTGGCTTGAAGTATATCTGGTGAAAATGTGCATAAATGAAGTAATGAAAAGCCACCAGTAAAGAATAATACACATATATTTACACATACACACACAAAACATATATACAGACTTACACACATATGCAGGTTTGTGTGCACATATTTGCACACATGCACCCACATGCACACTTATGTATGAGTGCATGTGCTTATGTACATGCATATCTATATACATGCAGATATCTGTACACATGCATACGTTTACATGCATACACCTACATGTATACACCCATGCTTATTTGTGTACAGATAGATATTTCCATACACACATACATATTTACATGTGTGAATATTTTGGTAATACCACAGCCAAATTGTATCTTAAGGATGCAAGTAGAATAATGAAATATTTTGGTGAGCTCCTCCTGGACATAAAAAGAAGTAGGGAAGAAAGAATAAAAATACTTGTCGGGTTATTTGACAGATGAGCAATGCATTTGAACACACGGGAATTGTTAGAAGCAGGAGATCAAAATTTGTTGTTAACAGGAATTATGATCTTACAGTGTTGCGTTGATGGATAGGAGAGGTGGCTCGAGAGGGAAGGAAGGAATTAAGAGCTTTGTCTAGTCAAATTGTGCATGAGTTAATAACTAGACACCTAGGAGAAAGTATTGGAAAATTAGGCCAGAATTTTGGTTAGGTTATTATTTCCCCACTGAGATTGACCTTCAGCTGTGGAACCTTTACAGACATTGGTAATTATGAAAGAAATGTTTTAATCTTGTTATACCAGAGGGAAAATACATGAAAAAATGAGTGGGCCATCTCTTTGAGGTAAGGAAAACAGAAAAGATTAAGCCAAAAGGAAAACCAAGCAGATAAATGAGATAGGAAAACAATGAATCTATGGGAGCAGAGGGAGTATAAAATAAGTGGACCATGAAAATGTCAAATGAGTAATCCCATCAGTATTTTTCAGTGGTGCATTAGTAAGACTGGTCTCATTCTGTAGAGAAATATTGAGGTAAAATAAAGCTTGGAAACTTGACGGCCTTCATGCAGCAGGTCAATGGCAGAGTGAAAAACTGACTTCAGATCTTATGTGTCCCTGTGCTGCAATTTGCCCAAGCAGGGTAGCATATGAAAAACAACGAAATATAGCAAGCAGAAAAATGTGCAAAAAAGGTATTTTGCAAGTCAAGATAGGCAGAAGGGGTAAAAGAGATTGACATAACAAAGAGAAACTGAAATATGAAAGTAAGAAAAAGTATAATTGCAGTATTGTCAACAGAGACTTATATGATGATGTGTTTGTCATCAAACATGGAGGTATTAGGTTTTTCAGCGTATCATGACCTATAGTAAAGTAGTGTTACAGCTTAAGTGTCTTCCAGGAATTTGTTCAATGTGTGTGTCATGGGAAAAAAGGGAGGAAAGAAAAAAAATATTCTTGGACCTATGCGTCTGAGACAGTGGTCCAACAGAAAGTTTTGAATAGATGTGAGCTTGGAGAGGGGAGGGAAAGGTGGGTGGAGGGAACAACATTGTGGAAGTGGATAGGCAGCTAAGTGTGGATAGAAGGAGAAGGTAGAAGCCCTCACTAGGTCAGGCTATGACAGGGGAGAGACAAATAGGTGAAGGCTAATAATTGAGTAAGAAAACTCAGTGGAATAACTAATGGTGAAAAATGGAAGTAGGATGTTGTGTTGGGTCTGGCTGAGACGGAGTTAATTTTCCCCATAGCAGCCCTCATATTGCTGTGTTTGTATTGGTAGCTAGAAGGGTGTTGATAGCACACCAGTGTTTTGGCTAGTGCTTAGCAGAGCTCACACAGGATCAAGGCTGTCTCTTCAGTATTTCCCCCCCTCACCAGTAGGCTCGGGGTGGGAAGGATCTTGGGAGGGAACATAGCCAGAACAGCTGACCCAAACTGACCAAAGAGATATTCCATACCATATGACATCTGCTCAGCAATGAAAGCTAAGGGAAAGGAGGAGGAAAGAGGTGCATTCATTATTTATGACTTTTGTCTTCCAGAGCCACCACTACGCTTACCAAAGCCCTGCTTCCTGGGAAGTGGCCAGACATCACCTGATGATGGGAAGTAGAGAATAAATATTTTGTTTTCCTTTGCTTCTGCATGCAACCTTTCCTTTTTGCTCTTATTAAACAGCCTTTATCTTGACCCACAAGTTTTTTCCATATTATGTTCTTCCCCACCATGTCCTGTTGAGGAGAGGAGTGATAGAGCAGCTTGGTGGGTAGCTGGTGTCCAGCCAAGATTAACCCACCACAGATGTTTAACAAATAAATGTAAGTAATAAAAAAGTCAGAAAAGGGGACTGATATCTGGCGTACCTTACAGTTGCTTACAGAATACTCAAGAGCTGCTTAGATGGGCCCACAAAAAGAAGGCAAAAAAAAAGGGACAAAAAAGCCAGTTTGCAGAGCTGAACAATTTTACAACTGTTTTTCTGTTGTTTACTTGTGCTTTACTAGAAAGTTGAAATTATAATTTTGAGACATATTTTTTAGATTAACTACTGTGCCTGTACATATGATGCCCATCTCTGAAAGTAATTTCCCTTGGTATGGGAAATAATCCAAAATTCCCATGATTATTGGCTTCTGAGAGTGCCTGTAAGTTTCTAGTCTTTCACCTCTTTTGCTGCAAAAGGAGGAGGAGGTTCAGGGAGAGGCAATGAACTAAACACTCAGTTTTTAAATATATTGTTTTATGTGGTTGAAAAGCTATTTCCATAGGGAGAGAGCACATATCAGTAGCTTTTATGTTCATGTAGTGATTTTGCCTTTATTTACTTTCAAGAAAGTGATACTCATACGTATGTATATATTTGAGTAATTTAAAAAAGAGTACTTTATAAAGTTTGCCAGGCAGTATGTGCCTGTTGCTGGAGAACCCACATGTAGTATTAATTGGTGGAAAGTAATTGTCTTTTATATATTTTGAGTATAGAGTGGGTTTTTAAAAGTGTACAGAGAGTGGTCTTCTGAAAGTATGTGTACCAAACCTCCTTTGCATTCTGGGAGTAACAGGATGCTTCAGAATGTCCTGTGCTTTGGAATAGGCACAATTTTCACTGCCATAAAACCAAAGTGAAACATAGCATTGAATCTCAGTGGAACATTAGATATTTTCCTCCCTTTTAATTTTGTCTTGGCCACACTAACTGTTGACAAAGAATTAGAGAAATACTGTTCTTTCTCACTACTTATAAAATGGAGATAACTTTTTAATTACTTTTCTGTTAGTAAATTGAACAGAGGGGAGAGATTAAATTAAACTGATTGATTAAAAATGTGGCAAATGTAGCTCTTTAAGCAACCTTCTATTTAGGCTCTTTCTGTTGGTTGTCTTGATAATACTCATTTTTCTTGCATCTTTTCAACATCAGAGAATTTAAGTGATGCTTGAGAAGAAAAATGTTGGAAACAGAGTAGCTAACAACCAGCTATTCAGCAAAAACTAACCCAAGCAGCACCTGTGACTTCTGAACACCTTTTAGTTTTTGCTTTGACACAGAAAAAAAAAGAATCATTTGTCCTAAAGGATGTTTCTCTACATGACTAAACGTAGACTTGGATGATATCATGATAGTGCTTAAAACACAAGCCTTCTATAGGGTGTTACTTAGTTTTTGCTCACAAGCCCTTTTAGATCAGGTTGGGTCTGTCCTTGTTGAGTGGAACTTGGGACATACAGTAATGATAGCCACCTGCCTTCCATTTGAAGAACTGTTCTTGTTGCTTTTAAATAGTTTGCAAGCCCGTGACACAGCAAAAAAAGGAAAATAAATGCTAGCTTTTCACCCTGTTACCATTTCTCCTCCTTTGAAGGCAGGAAGATCTCCAGCATGTGAAGAAAACTAAAAGAAAAATGTCTGGACTGATGGTAAGTTTGAAAATTTTTGAAAATGAGAAGCTACTTCTACATGGACTTGAACTTTGTATGCCCGAGTAGATGGAAGTGGTTCTGTAAGGGTACATGATGTGGGAGTGACACATGGGATCTAGAAAATTAGTGTAAATGCCCATGGGAAGCAGTGAATTAATTCCTTGGTTTGTTTTGCCTGCGTGTGCACCTTTTGCTTTACCTATTAAACTGCCTTTATCTCAACCCCTGAATTTTCTTACTTTTGCCCTTCTGATTCTCTCCTTCATCCCACTGAGGGGGAGTGAGTGAGTGGTGGTAAGGTGGTTGGTTGCTGGCTGGGATTAAACCATGACAGTAGGAAAAAAAAAAAAAAAAGAGCTATCCTCTTTCTGTCTAGGGCAGAGTACTTGTATATTAAGTTATTTTCTGGATATGTCACGAGTTTGCATAAGGCAAATCAGGTAGATTTTCCTTCTATAATCTTTGTGTGCGGTGTGAACCTTAGATCAGGTTTGCATGTTTAGCTTTTAGAGTTCTGTGTTAGTGAGATGGATCACACCAGGAGAGGCCAGAGGTCTGCGACTGAAAGCACTGCCCTTTGTGATGCCGAGAGCCTCACAGGGTTTTCCACAGGACTTAGGTTTCCTCCTCCCCAATTGCCCTCTACAATGCTCACTGGTTCTGTGATTTAGAACCATTTCATGGACTAATTTCAAATGTCTGTGCACTGCTTTGGATGAAACTAAAGAGTTTATTAGCTTCTAGGTTAAATTTGTTTATAGATGAGCAAACATCCTCAAGGTATTCTGTCAAACACAGGCTGTTATTATTAATCTCTTTGACTTGTAACACTGATCCCTACACTATTTTCAAGGTATGCTTTTGGGAAACATTTGAGGAGAGGAAAGCCACTCTGTGACTAAAGCACAGAATTGGGAAGTCTGACTTATCTGTTCAGTCCTACCTTTCCTGTGTGATCTTGAGCAAGGTGCTTAAAATATACTTTTCTTCTGAAAAATACCTATATTTAAAACTAGTGCCTTGTTGTTCAAGAGAATTAAAGCCTCTGGGTATTCAAAGTGTTATGTGCTGACTCTACTGATGAAAAAAACCCCAAACCCAAAACCAACACCACTGATTTTTTTTTTTTTTTTTCTCTGTTCACCCTGAAGAGCTGTTTGTCAGGGAAAGAAGCTCATGTTGTGTCTTCTAAATCAAGTAAATGGTAACCACAGGGCTCCTTTGCCTTCTATTATACATCCAGCCTCATCACCGAAGACTATCATACCATGTTTCAATCATCTGTGCACAAAAAAGGTCTCCCTTTATTACCAGTATTTTTGGACTTATTCCTGATCTTTAATAAGATGGTATGGTTTTAATGGCCTGCTTCTAATGAGTAAGAGGTGGGCCCAATTAAAAATATTCCCATCTTGCAAAACCAAGGAATACTTCATCAAAAAAACACTGTTGTATACAAATCCTTATTTAACTTTACTCAGCACCTGCAATACATAACTTCTTTAACCTCCATATTGTGGGTATTTCTAAATATAACATTCTGGTTTCATAAAAATATCAAAATAACAATCTGCTATCAATTTTTTTTAAAATAATTATTTTTCATCCCAGTAACATCACAGAAGATGGAAAAACAGAGATAACAAATGACCTACCTGGTGCCATCTCACTGGTCACCTAGACTGCATATTCCACTTATTCCACCGCTAAGTCTGTGGAAAGTGCAAAAAGAAACTTATGAAGGCCTATGTTCAACCTTAGATATAGAATTTTTTAAACAGTGGGGATGGCTACATAACTTTTGTAAACATCATGCAGGAAGGTAAGAGCTTATGAAGTCTGAATGGTGACAGATCCATAGCATACAAAAGCATATAAAGTTGTGAGCTGAAAAGCTACTAAGAACGTCAGAGAAAATGCGTCTTGCCTGTTTGAGCTCTTGAATGTTCTGAAGTTCCAGCACTGATTTTGATTAAATTTTGTAATCCAAATGAAAAGTTGAATCCTAATAGATTTGAAATTTATTACAGACAGGCTTATTTTTTTCATATCCATGCTCTTTTTTGTTTAATAATAATAAAGAAAATGTCTGTGTTCCCTCTTGCATTCAGAGTTATTAAAAAAAAAAAAAAAAAACAAACCAAAGTCAAACCTTCATATCCTAATACTTTTTTGTTTACCTACTCAGTGTAAGTGTTTTTCAGTATGTGGATTCAGTCAGGGATAAATAAAGAATAATCTTTTCCATAGAACTCATTTTGCAAACAAGGAAAGGAGGTACAAAATTAAATTTGAGGTATATATTTTAGCAACCTGCATAGAGCCTGCTTATATCATGTTACTGAAGTCTGATCAGTAAGACCATAATTTAATAATTAGATATTACAAACTTTTTAAATTTTGGAGAAGGCAAATATTTGATTAGAAAATGTTGAGGTTTTTTGCACTTTTTATTTTTCTTGTTCACATGTTCTGCCTCATTTTCTCGTGTGACATTATGCGTTTTACTGCAGGAGGTCCATGACCTTTTGCTTGTGTCGCTTCACACTTTTAGCAGTTTTCAGTAATTTTAGCTGAATAACTGGATTATGATATTTGCCAACTTTTTCATCTTATTTAAATGTGTTTTCTTTGGTGTTCTGTTTGTTATTTTAGAATACTGTGTTTTTTTTAATTATTTGTTGAAAAATCAAGGTTTGAGTTTATAATGAACATAAGCATGGAAACCTATACATAAGCCATGAACACAAACATTTCTAGAGTTTTCAGTCAGATGCATTTTTATTACTTTAACATGTATTCATGTTATTCATGATACCAAATTTATGCAACTATGGGGGACTACGTAGCCTTGACTGCAGCCACATATATTTACATTTGCCCATGAATAACATGGAATGAAGCCTTTTATGTAGAATTCAGGGTATATTCTAGCACTGTTGCTGAAAATGGAATACAGCAGATGATACAAAAGACCTTGTCATGAGAATAGCTTTAGATACAGCCTGTGCGAACAGGTACATGGTACAGATTTGAAATACCTTGACTTCACTTGGTCTCTTCTAGTCAAAACAAAGCATTTCTGCTCTAGTCTGTCTGGAGATACGATCAGCACTGGTGAATCAGGAATTTGAGATGTTTTTCCAGGAAGTTTTAGAAGAAATCAAGAAAATACACAGCACTAGATTCTTGATTTCTGTGCTGTCACTTCCATGTCTGAATCATTCCAACAAAACAAAGGGTTGTCGAGAGAACACAGGAAAGTAATGAAGGATCCTTTGTATTACAGGACTTGAACTTGAGCTCCAGTGATGCTACTCCATATATTCAGTAATGGTTGGAGTCCACTATTGAATAATCATTACATACAACATGCAACAATAAACCAGCTGTAAATAGTAAGAGCTCAAGTGATTTGCATTTTAATTCATCATCTAACATAAATTCCAACTACAGCTTAGAATGCAAGTGTTCATTAAACAGTAAATTGTCTCTTCTGCCTAGAAAGCATGGAATCATTTCTGGAAGTGCTTGAAGTGGAACATACATAAAGGAAAATGGCAAAGGATGACAAAGGAAAACAAAATAAAAGGAAAACAAATTTTATTTGTTTTTAAAATACTCAGCCTTAACGTGGACTCAGATGCTCTAATAGACATCCAGGTACTGAGGTATAGAAATCTGATCAAGACTGATGAAGAAAATAATAACAGTACCTTAAAGGGCAAGCTTTTGTGAATGGAAGTTTTAGATCAGACTATAGATATGTGCACATACAAAACTATCATTCCAGGAAACTATAACTTGTATCATAAGAAACTTCATTGTTATTACTATGTTTTCTTATGAAGTTTTGGAGTTCATGATATTTAATTCAGATCTGAGCCATGACACATGAAAAAATGAATTCAGCACAAGATGTACTGCTCCTAGTCCCAAAAGTATGCTTTGAAACTTTTCTTACCATCTGGTTTCAGAATTACATTTTTCATCATCTTATATATCTTCGTCCTTCTTGCCTTCTGTCCCTCTCTCTTATACACATTTATATAGTCAGTAGGTCTTCCATTATTTGGCAGGCCTGGCACTGGTTGTTTCTTTATCTATGGAACAAAATGAAATCAAGAAACGGCAGTGATTATAACATATAACAGGGAAAATTATTTCTTGCTTTGGATGCAGCCAAGAATAACTCGGGAAGGTTCTAATGATGCCAGTTCTTCAAGAAACAATGCCATCATGTGTTTTCCTAAAGGTACGCTACAATTCAAAAGTAGTACACTGCAAGAAGGATTTTTAAATGAGTTCAGAATTCTTAAGAGGATAATTATCTCCAAACTTCACCATTAATTTTAGAAATTGCATTTCATTGAATCATAGAATGGTTTGAGTTGGAAAGGACCTTAACGATCATCAAGTTCCAACCCCCCTGCCATGGGCAGGGACACCTCCCACTAGCCCAGGTTGCTCAAACCTTGAACACCTCCAGGGATGGGGCATCCACAACTTCCCTGGGCAACCTGTTCCAGTGCCTCACCACCCTCACAGTCAAAAATTTCTTCCTTATATCTAGTCTAAATCTGCCCTCTTTCAGCTTATACCTGTTACCCCTTGTCCTGTCACTCTGCTCCCTGACGCAGAGTCCCTCCCCATCTCTCCTGTAGCCCCCTTTCAGCACTGGAAGCTGCTCTGAGGTCTCCCTGGAGCCTTCTCTTCTCCAGGCTGAACAACCCCAACTCTCTCAGCCTGTCCTCATAGGGGAGGTGCTCCAGCCCTCTGATTAATTTCGTGGCTCTCCTCTGGACTCTCTCCAACAGGTCCAGGTCTTTTTTATGTTGGGGGCCCCACATCTGAACACAGTACTCGAGGTGGGGTCTCACGAGAGCAGAGTAGAGGGGGAGAATCACCTCCTTTGACCTGCTGCTAATGCTGCTTTTGATGCAGCCCAGGACACGGTTGTTTCTGGGCTGCAAGCGCACACTGCCGGCTCATGTTCAGCTTCTCATCCACCAATGCCCCCAAGTCCTTCTCCTCAGGGCTGCTCTCTGTCCACTCTCCACCCAGTTAGTGTTTGTGCTTGGGATTGACTGGACTTATGTGCAGGACCTTGCACTTGTCCTTGTTAAATTTCATGAGGTTTGGACAGGCCCACCTCTCAAGATCCTTTTCTGATATTCTTTTCTACCAACCTGGCCAGATACAGCTGAAGAACTGATGGCCTGGGAAAGCTTAACTCTGTAAAAGGTGTGTGTCAGTCTCAACAGGACAAGTATGTTTATTCCTTCAGGAACATTGCAGTTCATGGTGAAATTTGATAATGCAAGCAATAATGGAAGCTCAAGGCTGTAACCAGATTATATACCAATGCAGAAAAGTGATAACAGTAAAATAACCACTATAGACCATCCTCAGTCCTCTAAGGAGTCAGAGAATAACCTTAAATATTTTCAGTCTAATATGTGTTCTCTCTTAGTCAAATAACTTACATTAAGAAAATTGAAGAGAAAAAGCATGACATTTTCTTGTATTGTTCTCTCCATGGACTGTCACAAAAGGTCTTCAGGAAAAGTCCAAGTAATTGTTTAGACATACAAGGAAACTCTCAAACATTATTAACATGAGACACACTGGAGTACCTTCAGAGGACTGTCACTGAGTCAGTTCCTTGTCAGTAATATCCACAGTATCTTGTAAGAATGTGGATAGTAAATCCTGCCTATGTGAACCGGTTGCTGTCTCTCAAATCCATCTTGAGTGAACCAGGAGGTCAGCAGTATAAATAAGTAGGAAAAAAACCAAACGTACTTGCATATAAGCTGAACTTATACGTACTTGATAAGCTGAAATCGCTGTGGATCTAGCTTTAGATGCCTGTCTGACATTAGAAACCAGAGTGCTGTCAGTCACATCCAATCTTACAATGAGCTGTTATGAGCTACTCAAAATGTACAGTAATTAACCACTGTCACTTAGTTTCAGCTTTTTATAGGAAGAGACACATGCCTGCAAGCCATAAATAAACTTGTTGGGAAGGGAGAAAATCCTTGATATCTTACATAAATCGGTCATATCAATTGGAGGTTAGAGATTTAAGTAAGAATGTTTGTTACATCTTTTGACTTTTACCCTGTTTTGCTACTGAGTAATGATAGTGTTCCAACCAAATGATTAAAAAAGCTAATCCTCATGGCATGTTGTACATTTTTTTAAATTAGTGCAATGATTAGAAGAATGTAAGGATAATTGTGCAGAATATCTGATTAATGGCTAGTCAGCATAAAAAGATACTCCAGTGTAGGAAAATTAATACGTTATACACCCAAACATGCCAGTCCTGAGCAAAAGTTGATAATGGAGATGATAACAAAGGTCAGAAGTGTTGGGGCACTGATTGATGGATGGGCCACTGGAGGAATTGCTCAGGTGTATTTTTGAAGACATTGAATCAGAATTTTGTAGTTGATAAGAAGGGAGGGGGAAGAGACACACAAGATTATTC
>NW_010103482.1:0-23460 GCF_000699245.1 Pterocles gutturalis | reverse complement strand
GAAAGAGTTAACTTAAAGGATAGTTGAGGGGGCTTGTGGGATTGTCTTCACCTGCAGAACACAAACATATTTCATCTTTATATCTTTTGGTAAGCAAATAGTTTTTGCTGTCTTGAAGCTTTTGGTGGTAGACTGGTTTATCCAAACAACTCCTGAACAATTATTTGGTCTGTTGTGATGAGCTCATTGCTGTGTTGTCTGTTTGGAAGAAATGGCATCCTGTGAGAACAGCTGAGAACTGGCACAGGTTGCCCAGAGAGGCTGTGGAGTCTCCATCCTTAGAGTTACTCCACACCAGACTGGGCAGCCTGCAGGCACGGACAACCTGCTCTGGTTGATCCTGCTTTGAGCAGAATTGTTCTAGACTATCTCCAGATGTACCTTCAAATATTCTGTGATGCTGTTACACATGGTGAGTTTTCTAACAACCAGATATGTGTTCCTCATCTCACGTAATTTCAGAGAGGTGCTTTTAGCTGTGAAGGTCCAAGGGTTTGCTCTGGCAGATGGCCCTAAAGACCATCTTATGCTTGGGTGCTGTATGCAGCTTGTGTCACTGCTTTTAAAAGCTGGTGTGTGAATCAAAATACAAAATGTCAGGTTTTGCTAGAATAGGTAGGAAATCTTCAGTGTTACACACTCGGGACAGAAAAGTAGTATCCTACTTCTGGCTAGTTTACATGAGCGCAGTCAAGGATCTGGTAAGGATCTGTTGGCTTACAGTTAGCCTAGCTGGCTCCCATCTGTCCGTCTGTTAGGGGGTCAGAATTATGGTGAAAGGTACAACACAGACTAATTTTCAGGCTTTTCCATGATATGAAGCACTTTTAAGATATTTGTATTATATTGTCTACCTCCCCCATCCCTGCACCCCCCATGTACCATTTCCATTTGTGAACTCATTAAAATTCTGACAGAGTACAAAAGCCCCTTGTAGCAAAATAATTAACATTATTGTCTCATAAATACATAAGGTTACAAAATGAAAAAAAACAACATTCTTTTGAAAAAGCAGATTTTCCAATGTTTTCTTACTTCTCAACCAAGTTTCAAGTGGTACAAAACAAAATTTCCTCCTGCTTCTCTTTCTAAAACTCCACAATGATCTATATACACATTCTTTGCGCTGGTGTTTATTTTATTTTTTTTATAAGTCTTATAGGCTTCTGTGAACCTATTTGTGCCACTACACACTCACTCCATTGTACAAATGGAGTGCAAGAAAGCTCCTGGTTCCAGCTTCACAGATAACTTATTGGTTCTCTGCCTGATGAGAGGAAATAAAAATCACTTTTAATGGTTGACTGCTAGTGGTGTCTTCCAGGCTTTCTGCTCTTTTAAAAAAATCTGTTATTATAGTTGTGTGTCAAGAGAGTATTGAAGAGGGAGCTGGAAAAGAAAAAAGGCAATTACCATCACAAAAATTCAGGACTGAAAATAACCTCTCTGTCTATGGGATTGGGGGACTGAGAGTAAAACATGGCATTTCTCTATGTGAAACTTGTGCTATGTCAACTTTTAAATGTTTTTGTTAATAAACAAGTTCCTTCATATGTTAGCATTAAATGGGAATAATAACCCACAGTTTATTTTAGCTGGGAACATTGAAACTGAGTGCTTTTAAGTTGTTTGAAAACATGAAATGACAAAAAAAAAGAGATAAATTCTAAGTATCAGTATTTATTAACATGTTACAGCTCATAAAATATACTATGTTTTTCTGAAATACTTGCATCACTTTTTAAAAGAGCTTTTTGCTGTCTAGTTTTCACCACGATTTTGGAATATGCCCATGCTATGTACATAACTTCTGAATCAGCGGCAGTCAAAATGTATCCTTAAAATCAGATTTCATAGTAATACAAGAAACTGTTAGTGGTAAAGAGTATGCTTAGTCACAGATTTTGGTCAGCATTTTGAAGTTCTGAGGTAATAAAAAAAAATAAAAATCTGGCTAGCCATTTTGGTTTTGTCTATATTTCAGCATTTTTTTTTTTTTCTGACCCGTGAGTGTTTCCATTAAATATCTTCAGTCACAAGATACCATGTTCTTACACTGGAGGAGACCACTCTGTTTGCCATTTGGATCAATTGATCTGCCCTTTCCAGTGAGAACTTGTTTCTCTTGAGCTGTGCTTCTACCCTGGGAGTCTGACCTTGGAATGAAATGTGGAAATCTTTAAGAACCATTATTTTTGTCCTATGTTACTATGATTTAGCCCAGCTTAGATGTGGGTATTTGATTCCCAGGTGTTTGACTGACTCTGCTGTTTGTGATTCCGTATGCCCATACAATTTGTGACAATGTGTGGGCTGAGAAGCTGTCAGCAACAAAGGTGAGTTTTTTTGTTAGTGATGTGGATTTAAATAACAACACAGTAATACCACTCCTGCATCTGCAATCTTACAGTCGTGTTAATGGGACCAGAAGCCTGCACAGACTACTCTTTTACCAGGAATTGCTCAAGGGCACACATCAAAAAGAAGAGTTGGTCATGAACTAGAATCTTAGAAACTTTGGGAAGCTTTACGAGCTTTGTACCTTTGTGCATTTTGAGGTGACAACAAATATGGTTTTGTGTTCCTGAAGTAAACACTCATTTAGGTTACTGCTAGTTTGAAAAGACTTATCAAGATGGTAAAAATATTTTCAGACCTGGGGAGATAACTGGCTGTTAAAACCACACTAAATACAAACAAGATGGGCTTCAGCTTGCGTGTCCACTGAAGATGAAGTGTACAGGCAGACGGGAAGGAGATCCTAAATATCACTGCTCCAAATATTTAATTAGCATTATCTTGGTACTTGAAAGTGTGAAGATAAAATCTTGGGGCGTGAAACGATAACTAGGTGCAGCCTGGTTAAAGATTGGGTCATACCCTTCACAGAACTGTGATCATCAAGAGGTAATTGCGTCAAAAGCAGTCAAATGTATACGGGAAGAAGCAAGCCCTCTGAATATGGGTTGCTAAAAAGATGGACCTCACTGCATAGGCTGCTGGAAAAAATTGCACGCCAGCATCCCTGCTGTTACAGACAATGCTGTTCCAAGCATGGGAGATTGTGGTTGCATAAAGCTGGCTTGGCCTGGTGGCTTGAGGAAGTGGGATTCGAAACAGACGGGAGCAGCCAGCTTTGCTGTGGGTGAGCAGCTGCACTCTAGAGTGCTGGCAGCGGCTAGTGGGAAGGACAGGGCCTGGGAAAAGTACCCAGCACCTATGCTATTATTGTCTGTGATTCAGAGGTGGTGGTAGGTTTGGAACAGGTGAAATATGAACATAATCATACAACCAGCCATGAAATAAAGGGGCAGGAAAATGCAAAATTGCTTGCTGTAAACTGTGATGTCATCTCTCCTTCTCATACTTTTCACTTGTGATGTACGCATATTTTCATGCTGTGATGTTCAGGAGGAAGACTAAGTACAGTTTAGAGATGTTTCAAAAATACTTGCGCACAACCACAATAGTTCCTGATTTGTCTTTAAAACCATAAATAAAAAAGTCCTTAAATATGCAAAAAACCTCCCCCAAAGCTCCATAAATATAAGTAGAAAATCTGGACTGTACATTCTCAGAGTTACCCTTTGAGCAGGATGTTGGAAGAGTGGTAGCTGATCAAGAGCACTTTGGCAATGTGTAGGGCCCTTCCAGCTCCTACTGCTTGTCAAATAATTTGAAGTAGGAGACGAGGTATCTAAGTGGCATCTTGGACCCTTATTTCTTGTGTCTGAAACTAGGTTTACTTTCATGGGGAAATGAAGGTACATATAACTCATTCTTGGCATTAGCTGGCATTCTAGACAGCTCTTATGAGTTCTCAACCGTGGTACATTGTTTTCCTACATGTAGATAAAAACCAATATGATGCTCATGAATTTGCAACATCATATGAAATAAAGGTGAAACAAGATATCTTGGCATTGTTGTTCATCTTGTAACATCATTCTCACAAAAAGTTTGTGGGGCTGATTTTTGTGTTGGTTTTTTTTCCCAAGATTACTTAGTTACCAGCTTCTTGAAAGCTGGAATATAGCAAAGATCAGTCATTATCTGCAAAACAGGGGCGAAATCCAGACTAGTTGTTGATTTTTTTTTTATTTTTTTTTTTTTTTACCTAAGTATAACTATAGATAAGCATTTCAGTTCAAGGCTGACAAATATATGAATGACTGGGGACTGTGAATCTAAAGATATAGAAGTTGGGGACCTGCCAAAACATGCGTTATATATCTATATATTTTGTATGGATGGACCTCATTGTCAGTTTTCTTAGACTCAATATGCTAACTTCTATGGAGTTTGTCCAGGTTTTCCTTGGTTTAATGCTTAATTTGTCTCCTTACTTGTACAGAAAGAGAAAAATCCTTAAATACGAATTCAAGCAATTTACAAAAATATTTCTCTCCTCCGTGTTAGCCTCATACTTGTTTCTTAAAATTCTTTAAGTCTTTTCAAAGGAGAAAAGTTTATCTATAAATTAGTTGGGTAAATCTGTATATAATCTTAGGTTTGGTTCCACTTTCTGAGCTATATTTTAGTTGGCAAGTAGAGAGGAATATGTAAACAGCCTTTTCCTTTTATGCATGTTATGCTAAAATCTGTCTAAATGCAGCCTTCAAACTAGGAGTCCGTATCTTTCCATTAAAGTTTTCTTGTAATTTTTAGATATCCATAAGTTCAGGAAGAATAGTTTGAATGAATCAAGACATAGTCAAAATGGTAGAACACCCAGACAGTTTTAGTCAGTATTGCTTTCAAGGTGCCTTTTCTTGATTTGGATGTTTTTAATCCAATTTTTTTTTTCCATGATGTGTTTTCAGAGATCAGTTAAAATGTAATTCCTCTTAAACATTAAATTGTGCTCTTAAAAAGTTAGTTCAAGAACTGAAAAAAAATACTTTCAGTACTCAGCTGGATACTATAATTTTTGCACTCTTTTTTTTTACACCAGAGCAAGTCCGTTGAGATTTCCATTCTAAAACTGGAGCAGTAAGTCAGAGCAGTAAGTCAAGTTTCTTGTAGGAAAATAATAAATGTCCAGTCAGAAATCTCTGGAGAGTGCAAGCTGAGTGATCTTTAAATAATTCTTCCCTGGTAAGTTTCATAAAACACATTTATAGCCCAGGACTTCAGGGGTTTCCTTTCTCCTTACTTGACCTCATTTTTTAAGATAAAATGTGGTACTGTAATCAGTCCATTGAACAACTAAATGCTGGGATGAAATTTATGACCTTTTTGATAGAACCTACATGTTTTGTTCACTAGAGTGGATTTTTCTGGCAATGGCTTTGTGGCAGCTTTCCTTGACATCCTTCCAGATTAAAATTCATTTCTGAAGGTTAGCTGGTTTCCTCTTGCTCACCAGCCCTTTTTTAATTCCTTTTGTCAAAAAATTTCTTCTTCCTAAAATCCCTCTCTCCCCCTTTGTCATGTCTTAATTCACATAGGGATTACACCAACCTGTGACTTTCCTTTTATAATACTGTAACTGTTCTCCTACTGAATTTTTTTTTTGTTGTTTTTAAATTTGAGAAACACTGTTGTGATTTGCCAAGTGACAGCATTTCTGAAGATGAAAGTCAAACTTTAAGTTTGAACAGAAAGCAAAATTGCTAAGTATTATTATGGTAGCTATACCTGAGGGGGCAAATAGGCTCAAAAGATCATCTCAGCAAGATTTAATCAAAGGCTATAAGTGAATTAAAGAGTTGCACTTTATGATGCAAGTGCAGATGGCAAACAACTCAAATCCATCTAATATACAGAAACACACCCAACGGATCTAATGGATATATAACTAGCTGCAGATGGAGGACTCTGTATGTGACAATAGCATGGGAGTATTTAAAACCCCCAGGCATGTACATTTCTCTTCACTATAGCTAATTAGTAAATAAGAGTGGAGAAGTATTTTGGAAGAGACTTTGACTGTAG
Organism: Pterocles gutturalis; assembly: GCF_000699245.1. NCBI lineage: Eukaryota > Metazoa > Chordata > Aves > Pterocliformes > Pteroclidae > Pterocles > Pterocles gutturalis. The sequence goes on along the minus strand of NW_010103482.1, from coordinate 17,523 downwards.
GAAGAGAAAAATAAATACAGATCACATGGCTAGAGGGTCTCTTCTGCACCAGCAACAGTAAAGGTCACATTCTTCGTTTATTCTTTCTGAAAATGTTAAATAAACAGCTGAGCTGCCTTGAATATACTGTGTTTGTAGTAATTTGGTTTCCATTCAGAATGTCATTTATCCTGTTGGACAGTGAAACTCTTTAGAGGAAAAATTCTGTTAATTTTTCAGCATATATTTTCTTGTTACATGTTCTGAAGCTAACCAAATACAAATAACTCTAAAATTCAGTGTTCTATGGTGATTATTTTAATGCTTCAGGGTGCTTATTTTTTTTTGGTTCTGGCACTTAGTAAAATGAATAGTATGATCTTGCATCAGATTGCACTAAATAAAAGGCCTTCCTTACTTTAATCTGTACGTTTTTTTGTGTGTAAAGCAAATCAAAGACTGTAGGCTAGCAACCATGGAAACTGAAATCCTTTGACTATAGAATTGCCTGGATATTGCCTACACAGGATTTAACACAACATACCTACTCATTCCCTGGCCTCTAGGCTGCAAGCAGCAGTTTAGTTTTCCAACATCATAATCACCACTCATTCTGTTATATCTCCCTGCTACCCCACTTCATTCATAGAGCATACCTGTCTATTAAAGCTTTTGATTTGGAAATTCAGAAATCAACTTACTCTTGTGTAACAATATATTAATCTTTGAACTGATAATGTAAGATTCAACCCTATGTCTTTTGGGTTTCATAAATTCTGTCCTCAGACACAGCAGTCATCCTTTTGCCCAGTGTGAAGGATTTTCCTTTGTTTTCTTAGCAACATAGAAGAATATAGATGACCATTATAATACACTATAATGCTAACTAATGATGTATAGACCTCCGAAATTGTCTTTTAAGATGGAAGAGATTCAGTGACTGATTCTCTTCTCTGTTTTTGTGTTTGAAGTTATGCTGGCTCTTTCTGACATTTTCAGAAGGCTTTGGAAGGCTGTGTAAATCCTTCTGCAAATCCTCCCTCCCCCTTTATTTTTCTTCTTTAATTTATTAGAGTGCACATCTTTAATCCAAACAAAACTTTCCCTCCAGCCATTTGGGTGGTTTTTGTGTGTGGGTAACATTAGAAAGCAAAGAACATAAAAGGTGGAACAAGACTGATGGAACAGGGAGAGGAGTACCCTGGGCATAATAGATAAGGGCTTCTACTGTATCATTGATGTGCTTCATCACGGTTTTTTTGTTTAAGGAATAGAACATCCTCAATTTTTTTTGAAATAAACAGTTGTCCAAGTGTCTTCCTGCTTTTCTTTTTCACGTGAATGCTATAGCCAGTGAGTGACAGACTCTTACTGTAACCAAATTGTATTATTCCATAAAAAATTTCATTAGGAAAAAAAAAAAACTCTTATGTTAGAATAATTTATGTTTGGTTCTAGACCTTGTTTAAGTTGCTTCACATAAATAAATGTCTTTAAAGTCCCTAATCTCCTACAGGCCAGGTGATTGTTGCCAGGTCACGTTTGACAGCCTACTCTTTGCTGATCTTTCAGTCAAAATAAAACTAGTTCTATCATGTCCTCTCAGTTATGTCCCTTAACATGAGATAAGAAGGAAAGTAGTTGTTTCATGGATATAATTGAAGATTAGCCAGAAGATAAAAAAAAAAAGTGTGATTCATTCAAGCCTTAGCGCAAAAAACTGCTAACAGAAACATAGGTTTCACACTTAGTTATCTGCAAAAAACTCTGCAACTGCTAACACGATTCCTAAAGTAAATCTTATTAAGCAGATGTGACAATGAAATAAGGTAGGTGGGTAGGAAGCTGGTAAGAATGCACAGGAAGAACTACATAAATATCTCAGATGAGATGAATATGAGGTGCTGGATAATTTTTAAAGCATTTTTGCAAATAAAAAAACAATATCCGGAGTTTGGAGGAGTAAAAATTTCCTGCATCAATAATGTGATTTTATATTCTTTATGTTATTTCGTTTTATTTTCTACAAGAGAATGATTTTTTTTTGAAGAATTTTTATGGACAGAATCATTGCTGTTAATTAGTTACTTAATGCACTCAATCTCAAAACCTGTATCTATGCTTAACATAGCCAACTTTTTAAATGTAGAAAGTAGTAAATAATATCTCACTAAAAAATAAAGTTTCTAATAAAAAAACAATTTGTTTGCAAAATCAAAGGTTTTTTAAAGAATATGTTGCTGCTGCTTAAGGCAGTCTTCAGGTATGATTTTGATACAAATATTAACTTGAAAGTATGGTAAGCTCTTTTAAAAATGGAGGTGGATGAATATTTAAACTTTCAAAAAAGAAATAGGTTAAAATAGGTCTCTCTAATTCTTTGAATCATCCAATTACATGGAATCTACTTATTTCTTAGATGTGAAGGGAACTCCAAACACTAGGCTGTGTAGACAGATTTCAGGCTTCAAGGCTCTTTTTTTCTGTCTTTATAGAAATACAGCTTGGACAGACATTTCTCATAAGATTTTTTTTTTTGATAGGACTGGGGGCACTTTTTTTTTTTTTTTAAAAAAAGCATCATGGATTGAAAAGAAATAGATTTTTTTTTTTCTTTTGGAATTCAAGCTACTCTAAAAGCTATTAACCATGAATTCCATTTTTGTCTTAAAGTTTATCTAGACAATAAATTTCAAGGCCCTTGTGCTCTTTGAACTCAAGCAGGCAAACAACAGAAATTGAGGTTAAATGAAAATGATGATGTGGTACTGTTAATTAATTGAGAAGGGATCCAAAGCTATGGAAATATAGAAAGCCCAGACTTTGAATGGAAAAATACTTAGCACTTTTTCTGTCTTGATTTTCTGTATCACCAAAGACCCTTTAACAAAACTGAAACTCTAAACTAGCTGGGCTAGTTGTCTTTGTTGAGTCATATACATTAAAACCAGGGCAGTTTTAGAACTGAAATTGGCTTAAAATGCAGGACTTGCATTCTGGATTTCTCTGAATGAAAGGTCAGGCTACAGGCAAGCAGTTCTATTTTCTGCTTTTTCCCATTATTCTGTTAGCTGGAGGGTAGCTGATAGATTTAACCTTAATGTTTAGAACCATTTTGTTCAGACTGCTTAGAGGGAAAATGATCAACCACTGCTATTCTATCACACCTGTAATAAACTATTTATCAAATAATATTTTCTGGGGACTTTAAAAAGTTTTATTCATTAGCATGGTCAGCTGCAGCTTGCACTGACATACAAATACATATATATATATGTGTGTATATATATATATATATTTGATAATCTTGTAATAAGGAAACATAGAAAACTCATTCCAGGAAGAATCAAAACAGAAATTGCAAGGGAAGTGCGGTAATGAGTCAGAAGGGGCGTCCCTGGTTATCATAGTAGTTTTAGACCTGCATGTGGCAGCATCAGAACACCAAATAAGCATCAGGAAAGACAAGTATAAACATAAGCAAAAGTAAAAACTGAATGGGCACATGGTTCATTTGTCTACTTTGCACTGGCAGCCTCGAGAGTGAACGTTCTGCCGTGGATCATCTGTTAATGATCTCTGCAGGCAGCTCTGTCATTACAGAGCATTTGAGCGAGCTCTGTTAAGCACAGCACCAATAGTATATCATCTGGGACTGCAGCTGTTCTCCAGAGAAAAGTCAGAAAGGAAGATGAAGGGAGGGGAGGAATAAATCAAAAGCAGCCTGCTCTTGGCACTTATCACATCATACTCATTTCTCTTTGCTGCAAATTTTAGCATCTATGGGAATGCAGAGGATTATCAAACATTCCTTGTGGATGTTACCACAGGGACATACATTCTGGAGTGTTTGGACCCTCTTATTTCAGTCAAGTCATTTCATTCATTCCATGTTGCAGCTGACAATGCAACACTTATAGGATCAATAGAAAACTGTTTGGTTTAGCACATGGAAATGTTTATGAAGATACATTAAGCAGATAGAATGATCATGCTTTAATGCAGAGAAACTCTCATTCTTTCAGTTTTCTCCATCTGAATTCTTACAAGAAGGCAAACTGTTGCCTGTATCTGCACCTAAATTGTGAAACGCACTGAAGGTTCACTTGGAAATGGACACACACAACTCAGATGGGCTAGTTGAATGGTTTCCAGTAGAAACTTCAGAGGTAGATCTCAGTGGCAAAACTGTTGACAAAGCTTTGAGAGAGTGGTGTTCTGGTTTTGACTGGGACAGAGTTAACTTTTTACATAGTAGCTAGTAAGAAGCTAGGTTTGGGATTTGTGCTGAGAAGAAGGCTGATAACATACTGATGTTTAGAGTTGCTGCCGGGACAGTCAAGGACTTTTCAGCATTTCATGCTATGCCAGTGTCTGCATGTGCAGGAGAAGCTGGGAGGGAGCACAGCCCCAGTTACTAGCCAAGAATTTGATCTTAGGTTCGAGATTGAGACCCAGAGTGGCCAATAATCTATTCCATAATACAATGTCATGCCCACAGAAGATTGTCCCTTTTTGTTCTGGATCCCTTTTACTCCTGGTCATCTCTCTCCAGGTGGTCCCTCTCCCAAGGTCTTCTTCCCCTCCTCAGTCAGCTGTCAATCTGGGATGCTTGCGCTGTTATCTCCTTTCTGGGAGTGTGGTTTCGGGACTCTCCCTGCTCTGGGATTGTTAGCTGGGAACAGGCTGAGCCTTGGTCATCAGGTGGTGAGCAGTTTCACTGTGTATTACTCATTTGTATATATTACTATTATTATTGTCATCATTATTTTTTTCAATTTTATTGTAGTTTAGTTATTAACTTGTTCTTATCTCAACCCATGAGCCTCCTTTCCCTTTACCCCTTTAAGTCTCTCCCCCCTCCCTGGGAGTGGGGAGTGTGAGCAAGCAGCTGTGGGGTGTTTTGCTCTTAGCCAAGCACATCAAACCACAAGTGCTCTTTAAAGTATTTAGAGTGCGCATGAGTGGGGTAAGTCTCCTGCAGAACTTTCTTTAACATTGCTGCCCATGTTTGTTCTGTCACAGAATAATTTCTGAGCTGCATTCAGCTGGTTGTGATCAGTCACACTTTTGACTACCCAAAAAAGTCTAGAGTAGCAGTAGATGGTTACCGACAAACAAACTACACATCAAGCCCTATGGAACCACAGGTGAAGTGGTTTCCTGTAGTAGCTACTCTTCAAGCTACCATTTATTTTGTCCCACACTGTGATGGGTGTGGAGCCAACCCCACACAACCCACCTCCCCCTCCCAAGAGAAGTTGGGGAGATGAGTTAAGAACAATTTAATAAATAAACTACAATAATATTGAAAATAATTGTATATACAAATGGGTGATACACCGTGATACTCTCACCACCCAATGACCAAGGCTCAGCCCATTCCCGGCTAAAAATCCCAGGGCAGGGAGAGTCCTGAAACCGCACTCCCAGAAAGGAGATAACAGCCCAAGCATCCCAGATCAACAGCTGACTGAGGGGGGGAAGAAGACCTTGGCAAAGGGACCACCCGGAGAGAGATGACCAGGAGTAAAAGGGATCTGGAACAAAAAGGGACGATCTTCCGTGTGCATGACGTGTATGTTATGGAATAGATTATTGGCCATTCTAGGTCTCAATCCTGAACCTAAGATCAAATCCTGGGCTGGTAACTGGGGCTGTGCTCCCTCCCAGCTTCTCCTGTTTGCAGACAGCCAGAGAAGCTGAAAGACCTTGGCAGCCGCATAAACATCACTTTTCATCAGCGTTCTTCTGAGCACAAATCCGAAACACAGCCTCTTGCTAGCTATTATGAAGAAAGGTAACTCTGTCTCAGCTCAACCCAGGACACACACAGAGTCATAGAATTATCTAGGTTGGAGGAGACCTCTAGAAGCTATCTAGTTAACTTGCTACTCCAAGCAAATGTAGTTAGAGAAGGTTAGTCAGGGCCTTGTACAGTCAAGGCTTCAGTATCTTCAGGAGTGGAGATTGTTTGGCTCCTCTGAGCAGACTGTTACTGTGTTTGACCATTTCTATGGTCTTTTTTTTTTCAGTTTTTCTTATATCTAGTTGGAATTTCCCATGTGTCAACTTTTATCTGTTCCCTCTTGTCCTTATCCTCTGCGCCTCTGAGGACAGCCTGGGTCTATTGACTCTGTATCTTCCTATTACTTAGTGGTAGGCAGAAACAAGATCTGCTCCCAGAAACCCAATTCTCTTGGCCTCTCCTTGTAGGTCGAGCACACTGCTGACTCACAGTTATATTAGAAAAAAGACATCACTATGTGCATCGACATCTGTCACAAACACAAATTCCTGCTTGTATCTTCCATTTGGCTGAGTTATTTAAAATGGAGAGTTCTGTTCTGATGGCCACGTTTACTCAGGAAAACTCCCCAGGAATCAGGAGAAGCCCTACTCATTGAAAAGAGATTGACTACATCCCTTTCTTTTATTTTATTTTTTTTTACTTGGCTGATTGAGTACTTGACATATTATTTTTTATCAAAGTTAAACACATTTTAGAATTAGAAATGCAATAAAATCCACTTACCTGATTATAGACTTGAAACAGCACTAAATATCTCAGAGGAAGTGGTAAGAAGACCCCTTTAATCAAGAGATCAAATGATGATTCAGTGAAAGTCACACTTACCTCCATAGCATTTTAAGTAACCCTAATCAAATGTTATAGGCATCATTTCTTCAGTATATTTCTTAGAGTACTTTGGCTGCAAGTTGAAGAAGCCAGGTTTCATAATCAATTGTACTTTCTCTCCCTTGATGCAGTAACATGAGTCTGCTGAAGTCTTTCCAAGAAAGTAGCCAATGTATTTAGCCATGTCATGAGTAGCTGCAGGTCTCTGCTAGTCTGATCAAGATCCCCCAAACTGTGATTCTCTGCCATTTACTCTGGAGAATAAGTACAGTTTAAGTGGTTGAAATATATGATCAGCTGATTAATAGTGAAAGAGGATACTGTTGCAAACAGACTGATATTAGCAAGATGTAGTTTAGTTACATAGTGCTATAATTACTTCCTATTCCAGGCAGGGTGGGCTGGAACAGACGTTGCTTGAAAGCACATTGTGAAGTATCTCCAAATCAAATGTAATTGTGTAGAACAGTATTCACTAAATATACAAAACCGTATAAATTTAAATAGGTTCTGTTATCTCTGGAAAGTTTGACGAAACCGTTTCAGTTCTCCAAACATAAGAAAAGTTTCAATGGGGTAAAGCTGTGTGTTAATTATATATAAGTTATTATGTTATAGGTGTTCTTACCTATGAATTCAATGAACACACAGTTATAATGGTAATGTGTGAAGTTTCTGGGTTTTATTATAGGGAAATGACACAAATCCTTTTTCTCTTTTTGTTTCTAAAATGCAAATTTCTGTAGACCAGAGGAAAGGATCATGTATCTCAAATTATTTTGCTGTCTTTTTATAAATACCCATTTGGGAATGTGATAACAAGCAAGGGTTATGAGAGAGGGAACTGACTCCAGTTTATTGGGTTTTTTGGGTGTGTTCAGGAAAAGCAAGACTTTGTGCACTGTTTTAAAGGAAATAGAGCTACTTCATGGATGTCTGACACCATCGATAGCTTCTCCTTGGTAACAGAAACAATCAGCTTGCCTCTAAACTTTGGCTAGGAGCCTAGGTTAGAAAAGGGAAGCTTCATTTCATATGGTGGCCCTAGAGAAGAAATATGAGCTTCAAGGCACACCTTGGAGGCATAAAAAAGTTGGATTCTAGTGGATTATTGAAGACTTGGGTATCTCTGATCATAACTGTGACGTGAATAAGCCAAAGAGGTGATGCTTCCCCCTAGTATCAGATGGCAAAATGCCTTGTGTTTTACTGATGGAAAGCAGCAGTACGCTTTTCACCTGTAAGTACATAAAGCAAATTCAGGTTAGACTGCTGGTTTATTAAATATTGCAGGGGGGAAAAGTATCTAGAGCCAAAAATCTGAAGAAACAAATACTCCCGTAGTTAAATTCTCTCTGTTTTACTAAACTGGATGATACTTTGCTTCATACAACTGGAAACAAAGAAAGGACGAACCCGTCAGTTCATAACATTAGAACTGATTCAAACCTGCTGAAGTTAAGGGCAGCAGACTATACAGAGATGATTGTGTCTTCTTACAGTTCTATTCTGAATTGTATTTTGTAAGTCGGAAAAGCAGTGTAAAAGGAAACAGAGCAATCAGGAAGAACAGCCACCCTGGTATTTTCAAAGAATTACAAATCACTAGAACTGTGATTTACAGGACTAAAATGCTGTCTTTTCAACATAATTTCTCTTTCTCAGCTATAGGTATTTGAACAATTTAGTAAATGCTGCTTACCAGGGACAGGCATATGCATCTCATCTTGGCTACATCAAGGGTCTGTTCGTATGTTTTTGAAGTTAATCTATCTGGCAAACTGGATATTCAATTATTTACTGTTGGAAGTTACAGAAAGTAATGTTAATCCAGTTTATTGAAGTGTGACAGAAATAACAGCTTCCTTAAACACTGTTGCTCCTAATTAAAGCAGAAAATGGGCATACTGCTACTTTATGCATGATCACACCAAAAGAAGGGTGGAACTGCTCACAGTGGTTACCAAATAATCCGTGTGGTTTTGCTCTTCATGTATGTCAACTGCTTCCTTGTTTTTGCACAGCTGTGTCAGCTTTCATTTTCACCCTTAGATAAACAGAAAGTTTTTTTTTTTTCTATTTTTATCTGGGTGTGATCCTTCTAAAATGGTTCCTTCACTGATCTTTAATGCAAATTCTTTATTAAACCTCCAGGAATCCTGCTACCCTACCTTCTTCCCCAGCTAATTCAGCTTTTCCAATTTCTTTTAATTGATTGAGTGCTGTCAGTGTGATTGATACTGTAGGAACACTTTTCATATAATGATAACTTAATTTAGATGTGCTGGCTACTTAGTTCAATTTAGAGGCAACATGAGTTATCCCATCTAATGTTCATTAGAATGTCTTCCATTATAACTCTCTTTACAATTACTGATGGTTAACTTGGGTTAATCAGCCTCGAATATTCCTTATAGTATTTCTTGTTGAGCATGATGTTTTTAGCAAGATTTGTGGGGGGAGGGAAAGAAAAACCAATGTTTAGTGTAGAGGTCCTGTATAAAAGCAAGGTAATTATGTCATTGGGTTGGTTCATGATCTATATCCAAGAGACAAGTAGCTACATTAGATTTAGTTATGGCAAAGAATTTGTTTTTTAAGTTTTTATTATATTCTGTTAATACATATTTTTCATATTTTACTTATGTAATTAATTTAGCAGGAGTCTTCTGGATCTCTTCTTTTGAGGTTGGTCATGGATAAATCAGGACTAAACTGCATATATAGGATAGGTTTTGGAAGAAAAGGAGAAATGTTGCAAGTAAGACAGCGCTGTGGTCAAAACACACTAATAAGAATTTAAAGAACAAAGGTGCCACATCCCATCTCTTATGACACAAGTAGAATAGCAGTATCAAACTTCAAAGTAAAGTGAAGATAAAAAATAGTAACAAAATGTCAGTGTACATACTGAAAGTTAGAATAGTGATTACATCGAAGGAAGTAGAGGTGAGGCTAATAGCAGAACATTAGATGTGGGAAAGACAAGGTAGAATCTGCCTAAAACTCACACACAGCCAGTTCAGATGTTACCAGAACTGATGTAAGTGGATGCAGCAGAAAGGTAGATGAGGAAATGTCACATTGAAATTAACATAAATGAAGAAATTGAGAGCATATGGTATAGCAGATAGAAGTGTTGGCCACAAAACAGAGATTATGGTCTGTCACTGTTTAAAATTTTAAATATGCATATCTTATATATTAAATTTAAAATATGCTATGTGTTTTATGCCATTCTACTTTTACATTCCATAGCTTGTAGCTGAGAAATTGCAGAGGAAACCATTGCTGAATCAGTAAATGAGAAAAGTGTACCTGGTTGAAGGTCACATACTTTCCTGCCTGCAGAAATGTTATTTGTTAGCGCTTCAATGCCATTTTATAAAGTATTTGGCTGTCAATTTTGGAAGTTTGTAAATATTTTAATATCTGAACTTATCATCATTCCATTTGGTATTTGTGATTTGCTGGAGAAAACAAGGCACCCAGTAGTCATACCACTTTTTTTTTCTGAAGGAATGGTTGACAGCTCTTATGAAATGAAGTCAGAATAAGGTCTGAAGTCTGCATCATAACCTTCTTGACATGCTGAAGCTAATTTAAAAGTTTAGTATTTGCCAGACAAAGAGATTTAGTGGGTCTGAGTATAAAGTTTAGGTCTCTTACAGTTCAGGAACAGAACTCTATGATTCAATTTGGTGAAGATGCTGATAGTCACTGTTAACACAGTTGAACTTTCAGTGTTTAGCTCTTGTACCTATGCTAGAGGAAAATAAGAAGTGATTTGTTTTATCTCATGAAAGATGATATTTTGAAGAATTTTTCTGCTTTGATATCTGGTATGTTATAAATTTTTTTTTTGCTTAATTTTAAAATATTATACAACTTAAAGTCTAGTGGCTGGGTTTTGGGGTTTTTTTTTTTTTTGTTGTTGTTGTTAAATTTAGTTCAGTCATTCAGCAAGACTGACCTTCTCACTAAACAATCCCTTCCTGCTGCAGGACACTGTAGATATCCAAGGTGGTAACGGAGGAGGCAGTTCTGCTAATGGCATGTCTTGTGTGTTATATTGAATGGCGTTACCAAAAAGTACATAAAGCTTGAATATCGACATTATTTGACCTGTATACTAGTTTGTAAGAGTGTAGGTGTTAGGTGTTACACTGTTAGGTTTTTTAATATTGGCATATGGTTTGTATAGTGGGTTTACAGACATCTGGAACACTGTATCCCATTTTGTACCCCTTAAAGTAAGACAGGTGTTGATAAACTGGAGCAGGTTCAGTGGAGGGTCACTAGGACGGTTGAGGGTTTGAGTGCTTGCTCAAAAGAAGATGAAACCAGTCTCCTCAGTAACATTCAGTGAATGGACAAGGAGCAACAGACACAAACTGAAATACAAAATCCATTTAAACACAATAAAACACTTTGTCGCTAAGAGTGATCGGTGGAACAGGCTGTGCAAAGAGGTGATGAAGTCTCCATCCTTGGAGATACTCCAAGTGTGACTGGGTAGCCTTCGGTTGTGGGAAGTCTGCTCTGGCTGACACTGCTTTGGGCAGTGGGTTGCACTAGACAACCTCCAGAGGTGCTTTCTAACCTCACATATTCTGTGACTCTCCAGCTGTGGTGAGCAGAGGAAACAGCAGGTTTTGTCATGTGCACAGTGCAGCCAGGTCTGTTTCCATGCTGAGACCAGTATGATTCCACCCTCCATCCAGGGAGCAGCTGAGGGGAGGTTTCCACCAAGAACAAGACCCATCTGAGCTGGAGGAGCAGTGATTGTTTTTTTGGAATGCCGTAGCAAGAGCTGAATGTTCAAAACTCAGCTGCCTCACTTCCATGATCTCTTTGCTAAAATATTTTTAACAACAGACCTTATGCATTGGCAAAAGATTACTTTTGTCATCACCCTCACTTCCTTAATCTACTTATAATTTTTCCTCTGGGAATGCTGGAAGTATTATATCCACCTCTCTGCAAAATTTACTTTACTTTGAGAGGAGATGAGTAATTTCTTCTTTTCTTTCATCTGCTAGCACCAGCATCCCTTTCTGTTTCTTTCACCCATCAGAGTTGCCTTCTACCTGGGTGAAAAACCCACCTACCTCATTCAGTTATTTTCTAATCTAGGGTCCCTTCCTTGCATCCTACATCCACCCCTGTTTTGCCATGCACCTCATTAGCAAACTCAGTCTCCATTGACTTGTCCTATCCACTCTGAAAACTGTTGTTATAATTTTTTCCTAGTGCAAAAAAAAAAAACAACCCTGATGTTATTCCTGTGCTAGGAAATACTCTAAATCATAGACTTCCTTAGCAAAACTCTTGGAACTCTATTCAGCCTCCTTACCTCCCATGCTGGGCACACTCTAACAACCTTTGTTCTTGTGGTTAGCAAGTAAAAATTTTAGGAAGAAATAATCTCAGACTAGACACATTGATAAAACCACACCTTGCTCATATAAGTAAACAATGTTGTATGTTAAAACTGTCTTGGTCACCATCTTGCTGCTGCAGCTGTTATTATTGATGCTTTCCCAACATGACCTGTATTAATTTTCCTGCCACTTTTTTTTTTTTTTTTTTCTGAGACTCACTTTCTCCCAGTCTATCTGATAAAAGCAATACACTTAGCATTGTCTTAAAAAGCAGTGTGTGGCTTTAGAATATTCTTCTTGTAGGTGGTGCTGCACATTTTTAAACAAGCACTATTGTGTAAATAAAATTTTGAATTTTTCCCTGCACAATGGATTTCAAATATTGGGGTAACAATTTGTGTAAGCACATTATTTGAAGAATAAAACATCCTGGGACAGTTTCAGAAGGGAACTATGGAACCTAATACTAAATCTGAAATAGGGTTTAAACCTACAAGTGCTGCCTAACTGGTAGTGTCAGTGCTTGTGACCAAAACATCTCCCAAATCTGCTCACCTGCACTTAGTCCCGGAGGTCCATCAACATGGGTGCTTTGAAGCCACTAAGCAGGTACTAGTTCAGATTTAAAGTTTTTGGCTCCTGTAAATGTTCTTGGAGGACAGCTACTAGATCAGATGCAGTCAAGTCTGGACCTTCCTCTTTTGTCAGTGTCCCGATGTTTGAATAATTCATCAGGATATAAGAACCCAAAAGTCAGCCTTGTTTCCTCCTATGGAATATATTACTCATCTGCCATATGTTCTTAAGATTCTGAGAAAGGCTGTTTTCCGTTCTTAGCTGGACTCTCCAAGTGTGTTTATATATTCATTTAAGGCCTGAGAGAAAGTGAGCAAACCTGGTTCTATAATTTGGCTGCTAGTGCAGTTTCATGAGAGGGATGTACAGTCTGCTGTAAGGCAAGTTACACAAGTTATGCTAAAATACATAAATTGTGCATTGGGACAGTGGACTTTCAAAGGTACGAGGAGGTGGACTGCAGTTCTGCTTCATGCACCTTCTCTGGAGGTGTTTGTTTGTTTGGTTTTTGTTTGGTTTTTTTTTTTCCCTATTTCTCATTGTTACAGACACAATTATTCTAGTTCTCAGTGGTTCACAATTTTCCACTTAGTGTCAACCATTACAGTCAGTCTTTGCAAATCTAAAGTCTCAATTACTTTTCTTATTCACACTTGATTTTCTTCTAGACATTGAAAAAGAGAATACTACTGTTCTTTGTCAGTAATAAAGTATATATTGATTAAAAAAAAAGTTAAAGTAGATATGATTTCCTTTCCTTTTTTTCCCTTCCCTTCTCTTTTTTTTTTTTTTTCTTTCTTTTTCCACCCCTTACCATGTTTCCGTATCAAACCTATTCTGTATTTATAGTTTTGAGCAGGAGTGTGAGAGGTCTTTATGCCTGGGCAGTGGGGAATTCAGCTGTTCTTGCCTAATTACAGTTTCATTTTTGATTATTTCAATTTCCAGTGCTTTTCCTGCTCTTCTACACATGCTGTCTTCTTGGGGTGCTTAATAAATTACAGGCTCGCTAGGGCTCATATAGCTGACTGGGCAGTAAATAATATTTTATCACTTTCTGACCTGAAAGTTTTTTTCATAAGTCTTTGTCTTGCTAGAGAAAGAAAGAAAGATATTTAAAATGAATGAAATGCACTAGAGAGATGTTTCTTTGAAGTACAGGAAAAATAGGAAAATAATAACAGTTTTAGGGTGGTCTTTTAACACATAAGGAATCATACCCTGGACCTGGAAACTGAGTTCCCAGTTCTGATTGGCTAAAAGTGCTTGAAACCTAGTCTAATTATTAAACTAATTTCTAATTAGAAATTGGTTTTAATATATTTTTAAATACATGTTTTTAATACATTTTTTTTTTAGAAATTGGTTCTAATATATTTTGCTTTCATTGTTGAAAGTGCTGAGAGTTTTTATGTTTCTAAATGTTTTTAATGAACAGAACATGAGATTATCAGTTGAGAAGAGACTGGTCACTTATTGGTGCCAAAAGAAAGTGTTCGTTTTTCTCAGAATTTGTTTCTAATGTTTATTCTTTAAAAAAGATAGACAGAAATCCTTCCAGGCGTGTCATTTAATAAAGCCATGCCACTTTAATTTTGTCTGCTGAGCAGACTTTGTGGATTCTTTACAGTGAAAGGATGACTATCTGTTTAAAAAGAATCTACATAATTATTTACAGAAGAGGAAAATTACAATAAACTACTTCATGCAAGTTGTTAATCTCATTAGGAAGAATTTGTATAGACATGAAAGGAAAGAAGAGGGAAATTACAGAAATGAAGATGCACATCTAAATGTATTGCATCTTGAAACATTTCAATTTGCATGCAAACTGAATATTGAATTATAAAGCTTTAAGAAAATTAAAGTGTAAGCTATTTTATAAATTAAGAGAACATGCAAAAACTGAAACACATTTTCTATGTTTCTCTGCTATTCCCCTTGACATATATGTTGTGATCTTTACTACCACTCTTCTATTAAAGAAGTGTAAAAGAGTTCAGATTTAATTTCAGGAGAACATATACTGCAGTGCGTCATGATATTATTGCAAGACAGTTATTAACATTAATCATTATGTATATATTCTCCTTGATTTATTAACCAGAAAGATGAAAGGAACAAAAATCATTTGAGGAACATGATCAGATAAAATAAAATCTGTTTTTGAAAAATAAAAAAAAGCTGCATAAATATTAATTGCATTTAGTTTTAAATGTGTTTGCAAATTACAGTAGATAAATTACATTGCCACTGGAAATTATATAATGAGAGTTGTTATGCAAGGGAGTGCTTGTATTACTGTATTAGGAATGATACTGCACTCTGCCTGCTTTTATCTCTCTATCCTGAAAATTGATGTCTATTGGCCAAGCCACTGTTCACAACAGTCTTATTTCTGTATGAAGAATTAATTTGTTATCACAAAATACAGTGCCTCTAATGCACTCTGTTAAGTCTATTGGAAATTCTTGCTCACAAGTACCAGAAGAAAATTGAAGTTAATAATCCTTTCCAGAGAAAGAAAATACTGTTTAACACTACTCCACAAACATGCTTATTTGTTTATAGGTTTATGTAAGGTAGTCCTATCAGTACCAAGAGAAGGCAGTTGATTGGCAAGGTTACTTTATGTGATTTTATTACAAGAATTTTAAGCTTATTGGACTAGAAGATTAGTCAAAAGTATACATTAATTTACCATGTATTAATATTTGTTTCATATTTTGAAGAAACAATATGGCTATCCTAGTACAGTCACCATGTTTTATACAAATGTCCAAACATCCTACTCTTATTTAGGTCTTCTGTCTTTTGTCTATTGGCTTCAACTAACTTTGGATTGCTCTTTTGTTGTCTGTATTACAATTGTAATAAGAAGAAATGTATTTGTGATGTTAAGTAAAGGGAAGAAGCAAATAGAAGAAACTATACATAACGTTTAAGATGAGAGCCATTTCCAATACGCAGTCAACTTTGATGTTACAGCAGAACACAGCGGAATTCCAAACAGCGCTAGGTTGGTTTTGTCATTGGATGTTTGAAGGTTACCAGCCATTGTCTTCTGCCTGGCAGCTTGTTTCACACAGTGCATGGTGCATGGACTCTCATCTAGTAGCCTCCGTAGAAGTGCCTGGGTCTCATTTTGCAGAATCCTGGTTCCTTTGATAGATTTATGAAACAGGAGAGTGGTCTTGTAAAACGCTTGGAAAAGCAAATTCCAATGGCAAAGGAGTGAAAGTCCTGAGGTTTCCTGTAGTAAATGTGAATTAAGGAACTGGCAAGGAAGATCCCAAGAAAAAATGGGCAAGGAGATCTGAAAAAGAAATGCCTCTGAAAGCCACATGTGGCCTTATCACTTCAATATTTCTACGCAGTTTCTTCACTTGGTGCTACATTGTCCTTAACGTGAAACTGGAAAATAGTGATTGTTTATGAACACATTCCATAGCTGGGTGTGTACTATGAAATTTTCATTAAAATCTTGCACTTTTAACTGGAACTCAAACAACCTATTTTTTCTATGTATCTAAGAAAGCTAGGGGTTAATAAATAAAAATGAATAACATAAAAATAGTTGTTTACTGAGAATATGCAATGAGGAAGGAGAAACTATAAGCCATAACTATGGGTTGAATATTAGTTTAGTGACCTGAAGGAAGACTTATCTATTTTTTAAGCATATGGAGAGACATACTTTCAAATTCCATTGACTACTTTGTAATACTCCTCACTCTTGAAATTCCTTAAACATCAGTCTTCCTTTTTCATGTGTTAGTGCTTGTAATGATAGCATATGTTTGTATTTAACTCTAAAGATCTTAAAGAGCAGTGACTACTTAGTAATTACTGTAATACCTTATTGTCAAAGTTTATCCTGTTTGTGGAGTGAGGAAGCTTTTTTGACACCCCAAGCAAGGTAAGCAGTGGTTTACTAAGTAATACAGTTGCCATAACTATCCATGTCTTAACTTCATCTTATTTTTTGTGTTATTAAATCAGACTTTTCTGCATAAAATAGTAATAGTACAAAATAAATGGACTGGTTGACTGTCATGGCAAGATAATTAATGAATTGCATCTTTCTGCAGCATGCCAGCGATACTAGTGTAGAATACAGCGTGACATCTGATATTTTCTAGCTATTTGTGTGGGTGGCATAGTTTTAAATTTAACACCTTTCAACAAAATGTGTAATAAATGCCCATAGCTCTTCTAGCTTGGAATGTATTTGGAGGCTGTTTATTAGGACATTTTTTGAGAATGTCATTGGACTCTAAAGTCCACTTTTTATGATTCTTAACACTAAGGCAAATCAGCAGAAGTTAAACAAACCATTACCTTAGTGGAACTAGTCCAAGGTTGCCTCTATCCTGATCCATTCATTTCATCACTGTATGGAGAAAACACATGTAGAATCACAGGACTTATGTTACTGCCTGTCAAATCATTCTGTCTTGGAAATAATATACTGTAAGAAATAGCAATTAAACATGCAAGTCCCTTCCATATTTCAATACAGGATGATCCTGCCCTCATCTCTTATGTCAGTGATTGTAATTCTTGACAAATAACAGAAAATATGCCATATTTTTTCAATAGAAATTGTTATTTTTCTGTATTTATGGAAGTGAATTCATAAAAAACAACAAGAGGAGAATAGACTGTGAGCCCTTTAGAGCACATTCTTTGTTTCTAGTTTTATGCGTCACTATGTGGCCACAAAACCCAAATGTTATTAAAATACTAGGAAACTATAGTCATAGTTCTTAATACCTTAATTGGTATCTAGATGTTCTAAAACAATCTCACACTTTTTTCTTCCCTGAAAATAAAACAAAAGTAAGCAGCAAAATAAAATGGTAAGGATTGCTGCATAAGTCTATGTATCATGAGTGTCTGTATACAATTCTTAGCAAGAAAAGTTATCAAGTTCTGTAGGGA
>NW_010103481.1:60054-102628 GCF_000699245.1 Pterocles gutturalis | reverse complement strand
CTATGATTCTATGATTCTATGAATAACAAACAGCAAATAGCTAGCAGGTAAGTTTGCACTTGGATATTGGTGTTTGTGTGTGAGTGCAAAATATTCAGCAAAGCAAAGTTCTTCCTCACACATGTACGTAAATATTTCTTAATTCTTCATAAAAGGAACTGAAATGTAATCAAACCAAATGGCTGTTTGGATATAACCGATGTTTTTGTCAAGAGTTATAGCTGTAGTGAATTGGTTTAATCTATAAAAAAAAAAGTTTTTTGTGACCAACATGTAGTCTGTAATGCAGAATTGCCATATTACTGAAGGAGTTATGAGTGAAAGAGCTATGGGGACAACCAATTAAAATTATTAAATTTGCTGTAAATTTGGACAGCCACCTGGGATTATTTTGTTTGCTTTTAAACTTGGGTCAACCCAAGTGCATTCTCTTTTTTTGATTTTCCATAAAACCTCTCTGCCACCTCAAAATATCACATCTGGTAGAGTAAATGCTTTTTCTTTGCCCTTCTAATACCACACACACAACATTTTCTAAGTCCCAAAGGCCTTTGACGCTGCATTACAATGGATCAGCCACCTGGAAGATGCTGAGAAGGAAGAGAAGCAGATTCCCCAAGAGAGGGGAAACAGACAATCTACCCTGAGGCTTCCCTGTTGTTATTTCATTTAGAGTAATAGGCAATACCACAGTATCTATGAGAAGAGAGGAAAAGATTTCAGGTCCCCTCAGCTGTCTCCTCCTTAATTCAATATTGATTGTTCAGTAGGTCCCAGCTGTCCATAAAATGTGGAGATTTTTCATGGCTGCCGTGCTAGAAAAGTCTCCTGCCTGCTTCTGATGTGCTGTTCTTCTACTTTGAACAATACTCCAAAAACAGTAAGCATGTATGTAATCCTAAGCAGCAGACACTGTGCTACCTTATCCAGGAGGAAGCTATTATTTTATTGAAAATCATCCTGGTGTGTCAGGAAGCAAGATTCATGCTTAAACATTTCTATTTGCCTCAGCTTAGTTTCATAAGGACAAAAAGAACTATGTGAAGAACATTACAGAGTTCAGTAAACATTGCTTTCTGGAGGACGGACAACAAAGTGTGTCATGGTCATAGAATCATAGAATGGCCTGGGTTGAAAAGGACCTTAAAGATCATCTAGTTTCAATCCCCCTGCTGTGGGCAGCATTGCCAACCACTAGAGCAGCCTGCCCAGGGCCCCATCCAGCCTCGTCTTGAATGCCTCCAGGGATGGGGCATCCACAACTTCTCTGGGCAACCTGTTCCAGTGCCTCACCACCCTCTGAGTGAAAAATTTCCACCTAATATCCAACCTAAATCTCCACTCTCTTAGTTTAAAACCATTCCCCCTCATCCTGTCCCTATCAACCCCTGTAAACAGTCGCTCCCCCTCCTGTTTATAGGCTCCCTTCATGTACTGAAAGGCTGCAGGGAGATTTCCCTGGAGCCTTCAACGGCTATGGTCAGCATGGCATCTTTGGCAAGATTTGACTGACAGCTGGGCAGAACTGTGCAGATAACAAAGAACAAAGGCTGTTTCACTGACACACTCTGTAGGAGATAACCACTTCTCTATGCAGTAGACACTGATCAGTAATGGTTACGAACAGGGAATCTCTGAGAGACTGTGTCTAGTTAATACACCATCTCAACTTACAAAATACTAGTGTGTTTATTGTCTACATTACTCATCAGAAATATTAAGCTCTTCCAAAATTACCAGTTGCTTCCGCAGTAGTTATCAAAATCCTTTACTAGTTGAGAAGCGGTATTATGCAGATTATGCAAAGAGGCTGAGCCACCTGCCTCAGGCCTTGAAATGCAAATGGTAGAACTAGAAATAAAATTCATGTCAGCTATCCTAGATGCTATGCAAGTTCCATCAGTGCAGATGACTTACACAGATAACATATCTTTACCATGTAAGAGCAGAGAAATGACATAACTTACCCCATGTCACACAGATGGGGCCTACTTTACCTTCATAATATTGCATTGTCTGCTAAACTGCTCTGCCTCTGGAATTAGCTAATGCTGATGCTATCAGAAGCAACTGAGAAGAAAAGTCTAACAGTGAATTGCTGAAAGTTATTGCTTACATCAGAAAAATGGTACTCATTAAAGTACCACTCTCCAGCAAAAGAGAAACCTAACAATCATAACACAAACATAACAATTTGCACAGAGAAGTAACTGTACAGGAGGTATAAGTTTGCTAGAAAAATTCTTAACATAGTATCAATTCAGTAAAATATTTTTCTTCCAGGACTACAATGAATGGATACATACCATATTATAAGCATTTGTGAGCTCAATCCCATTTCACTTATATATGAAATCAATGGACTTACATTAGAAAAGAACCTCATTCAGGAACATCCTTGAAACCATTCACATGATTAAGAAGAGCAAAATTTCACTTAAAATGGTAAGGTGACATCCCTGATGCATATCACATATTAACAATTATACTGTTATGTTATGCGTACTCAGCACTTCAATACTTAAAATGTCATTTCATCCATTCAAGCATCAATATTGATCTCTGGCTACATTAAGTATTTCCAGTTAAATAGTGTGAAAAATCCCACCTTAACAGCTATGATTTTAGTTAAATAACTCAGATGAAAATTACAAGAATAACTCTTATTCAATTTCCTCATTCTACATGTGAGAATGATTGGCAGTAATTTAGTTCATTCAAACGGTGATCTCCCATAGTTTTCCAACCAGATATAAACGGAAACAAATAATTTTGATCAATCTACATCTTATAGATACAATAAATAGCATGTTGCAATCAGTAAGCAAATCCATAAGGGTACAGTTTATAGCAGCAGGTCATTTGCTTGTACTGCAATTTAGATTTCAGTTTTCTCATATCTGCTTAGCAATTTTACCTGCTATGTTTCCCAGAACACTGTGGTGTATACTATTGTAGGCAATTTGGCCATGCAGAAGCACAGGGATGTTTCCATAATTTAACTTGCATGCAGAAGTCCACCTTACCCTGTCTTATGCCAAAAGGAAAGCCACAGTTGTTTCCATTGCTTACACATCCATGACCTTCTCATGCAAAGATCAGGAGATCCTCTTTGATCACTAAGTGTGACCTCCCACAGAATATGTGATGCAGAATCCCAGTTGGTTTGTAAATCCCTGACTGCAAGCCTAAACTATTCCCTTCCCACCTGTATCCCACACAAAGCTGTTTGGTGTTAGTGTACGAAAATGGGATTCCTCTCAGAAATTGTGCTTCCCTTGTCTTCCATGGCTGTCTCTAACTCCTCTAAAGATAGACAAAAAAGAAAAGGTGATAGACAGAAAAATGGCTCTCCAGAAGGAAAGGAGGTCAGAGACAAGGAACTGTGGAATTACTGATGGTCAGCTTCTGTTGTCCAGCTCCAGGGTAGATTTGTCTTTAAGATAAGGAAGCACAGTCTATTCCATCAGACAGATCATTACCAAAAATACTGAACAGTTGGGAGAATTGAAAGGTTGTATATTTGAAAGGGCTCAGTTGATGATTTCAAGCCCAGGCACCCCCAGGAAAATCTTCAAGATAAGAAGGGGTTCACAAAGTCTAAAAAATGTCTTGGGGGCTGAGCTAAGGGGTAAGGGGTTTGCAGTATAGGCAACTGGTGGGTCAGAGGTTGAAGGACCACCCAACCCTCAGTACAGATACTGGACAGTGGCCTGTGTAAGGCACAAGAGCCAGGAAACACCGTGCCTTGGTGCTGCATAAACCCACTGTCACTCACTGCTGCTGCCCTTCACGAGCAGTGTGCTACTCTGACACACCATATGCTGATGCAGGCAGAAGGTTAAGTCCATAAGCCAAATATTTCGTTGTCCCCTTAGCCATGTAGTTTGCCTAAACTGAAGTTAATAGGACTTTGCTGATGTCTAGGAGGCACAATAATAGTTCACCTGTGCTTTGTTCTACTTTTCAAGGAGGGACAATGAGGCCTAAGGGAAATCTGACCCTTTCTGCACCAATCTGCCACCATTAAACCTGACTCTTTGTACGTACAGCTGCAATAGCATTAGAGTCTATGGATCGAGACAGATGCTGAATTTTTTTATAAGTACCCATTGCAGTAGAAGTGAAAACTCCTCAGAAACATAAAAGTTATTTGAATCACTACAGTATTTAAAATGAAAAGAGGAGTAAGCCACTATAAAGTGTCTTAAATAAAAAATAATTAAGAACTAGGCAGGAAGCTGCCTTTTCTTTTTAAGCAATAATTTTTTGATTGCAAAGTATGTTTTAGTAACAATTTGGTGCTTAATGGAGATATGAAAGGAGAAATCTGAAGGTCAGGGATAATGATCAGGTACCTGCATATGTGTTTGCACATAGAACACTGTGCTATACTTGAGCAAATATTGCAAATATTATTCAAATGTATTCATTTGAATAAAATGCTAAGTTCTGCTGTTTACTATCCTTTTTATTTGCATGAGTTCATGCAAAAGCCTTAAAAGAATACAAATTGCAAATACCTGCTTCTAAAAATTTTTCTGTGGCCAACATGCCAATGTTTAAGAAAGCAGGGAACAAAAAGAAAGATGCTGCTTGGAAGAAATTACAACATCTAATTTTAACTACATGGAAGAAGACATATCTATGGAGTATTAAAATAAGCAGAGAGCTTCATTTTTTCTGTTAATCAGGTAATAAATAACATTGCTAGCCATCTGAAGATAGACGTGGCATTCCATGTGCGATGTCATGTCCTATATTAGGTGTTCTCTACCTGTTTGAAAAGAAAGGTGATTCTTTTCTGGTGTTTTAAGATAAGCAGAAACCAGAAAGGCACCATGAGTTCAATTATCCTCAAGTACTCAGAGAACCTGAAAAAAAAGGCTTTGGAATGCATGGGCAGGTCATATTTTTGTTTTGTTTTACAAAGTGCCTTGGTTTGTTTTGTTGACTCACACTTGCCCTGTTGAGTGAGTTTATTTTATTTATTTGTGCAACTGCGCACATAGAGCTTTACACATAAGCTAGGATTGTATATGTGAACCATCCAGGCTCACAATGCTCAGTTTTGAGTATTGGGTACTAAGCTGAAGAAGTTGCACTTTATAGACACCATGTATCAAATGACAGTTAATTCCTGCAATATTAGCTGCATAAAGGCAAATCAGAAGTGCAGTTTTATAATTGGAGTAGGAGAACTGAAAGAAAAAGTCAAACTGAAAGAAAAATCTTACCTGAACTGAAACCTAGCTCTTGATACAAAACCCATGGATCAGGCTGAAAACAGGCAGTCGCCCTTCGTATATGCGTGGCCTCCTAGCATGCATAGAAGGAGTCTCTATCTTATATTCTTGCTTCCCCTTTGCACATTCAGAGCTAAGAACAGAAGAATGATAAAAATAAACAGCCAGAGAAAACATCATAGAGTTTCCCCCAGTTGCTCTTTTTGTGTGATGTTCAACAGAAAGGAGATTTCTTACTTTTTTCTCTACTGTTTGAATTTCCTAGATGCAACCTTCCAAACTTATCTCAGGCTACCTGCAGTAGGAGATTTTTGGATACTGACCAGCTCTTCCCCCCCCACCCTCACCCCAGCTCCCTTTATTCTGTGTTTGCAGTGGAGCTTTGCATGCTCTCCTCCTAGCCATTTGCTGGCAAGCTGTAACTGAGAAATGAACACAAACGAGGGTGAGTGGTTTTGCTTTTGGCAACTTTTCAGTGCTCACTTGAAATGGAAATGTTTTATTATTTTGTCTTGGGAATGATGTTCCTAACCAAAACCACAGCAATAGCAGACAGTATATCTTCTTTCTTTGGTATTAGCATAGCTATAGATACCACTACAGTTAGTATAAACTGTTAGTCTCATGCACTTCAATTGTACCAGCTTCTCTTTTCTTGGTGCTCAAGCACTGGTACTTCTTATGCTAACAACAAAGTATTAGGAAGATCTTGTATGTCCTGCTGTCCATGGCAGAGACAAGAAACGACCTCCTTCTCTGCAAACAAAAAATTCCTAGTGATCCCTAAAGCAGAGAGTATTGAAGTGATGCAGTGAAGTGAGGGAGTCAAAAATGAAAACAGTGTGCAGTTAAATACAAGAGATTTTGAACTGCATGGTCAAGACATATCTGAACACACTAGGTCACATCCTCAATTGGTATAAATAACCTTAAGTTCATTAATCTCAGCGCTACATTGGTTCTCCCCTTGCTAACAATGTAGCACAAGTCAAAAAGAATCCAGTGCTGGGCTCACACTTTGCTAAGCTTTGATGGTTTGCATATTTTATAAAACAAGTTGAGAAAACAACCATGAGGGGTTACTAGCATTTTACTATCTGTCCACTTAGAGAACCTGAGCAACTCAACTGATGCGTATCCCAGGAGCTGCTGTGCCTGTCCACAGGGTGGCCTATGCATGCTGGCAGGACAATCTGGGGTAGCCTCCACAGTATCTCCCCAGCTGTACATATGTTGTGCATAAAATGATGCCTTCAGCCTCCCCAGTATTTACCAAAGCACCTTTCTGAACACCAAGAGACACTCTTCCCCAAGGAAAGTATAAAATCTTCTAAACATTTATAAACATTAAAAAGAAATGCAGGTTAAAAATAAGAATAGGTTTTCAACAAGTTTTGAGCAATGATTTTCCTGGTAGGTATATTGAGGTAAAGACTATGTTCTCAAATGCTTCTTCAGATGTAATGATTTTTCCTTTAAAACTTGTCAATTTAAAATGTTCATGTTCTGTGATAAGGACTATCAGTGTCTATACATTTGTTTATGTACCGTACAGGCCATAGTCTTAGTTGGACTAATGGGAAACAAAACCAAGTGAATTTGACAACATCTGTAAGATGAGGCTCTATTTTACTGTAGTAACTTTACTCCATTTGCTCCAATATATTTTTTCTCTCATAACAAGTGTTTGAAGAAGTCATGATACCCCTTGCTTTCCTCAGTATTTTGTAGCGTAAGTTTTTGTCAGAGATTACGTTTTAGGGATTCTTAATATAAAGAGAAATTAATATTAATGGCACTGATCATTGGATCAAGATATTTGTTTGCAATATTAAGAGTTTAATCTGTTTAGTTTGGTAGATTTACAAGACCAAGAAAGAATGATCTGAAATGCATCTATACCAAGCTAGATTTGGAAATAAGCAGCACTGCTGGCAAATATAACCACAGTACCTTTTAGTATTATTTACAAAGCTTGTTTTGGTTGCCTAATACAGTGATTTGATACCAGCAAAACTCCATTTATTTCAGAAGAGTTATAAATGCTGGGCTTACCTCTCCACTGAGGAACACATTTTCTACTGAGGATTCCCTGCTGAAGCTTGTAACTACATGGTGCCATCCCAGTCTAGCTGAGTGTAGAATCAGGACCCATGCATGTTTTGATCACTAGAGCCGTGCTCCTCCACTTGCCCACACAACTCCTAGTCGCTAACTGACATTTCCAGAGTTTTCAACTAATGATCAAATTTGTCTGACAAATCAAAGTATGGAGGTTCTTTTCCATACACTTGTAGTTTGCCTACAGCACATCCCTTATCATTGATCTTTTTCTATCATTTGAGTAATGGATGTGTTGAAGCACTGCTGTAAACAGGACGGGAATACTACTGCTGTGCATCAGGAGTAGAACAAATAAGACAAGACAGTAAAAAGAGATGCTTTCTTGCTGAAACAGACCAAATCACAGCATGGAACATTATTACTGAATCTGACAGCAAAGCACTAATTTCCTTCTTTGAATGATGCAGATTCAATCAATAAATCTCCAGCAATAAATCCAATAAATCCTTCAGGGAGATAAACCAAAGCAGAAAATCAGAATTCACTCTTCTTTCCACAGAACATTTGAAACACTTGAAACTGGAAGTTTCAAAGCCATGCTTTATTTTCATCATACAGGCATATCAGTGTTCTTGTGCTCCCATTCCTTAAAAAAAATACTGAATTAAAAAGCTATTAAAGCTTCAGTGAACCAGTGGAATATTTCTGCACAGCTTTGATTCTACCAGGTACTTCAGTATATGCTTTGCTCACTAAGGTCAAGTCAAAGCTGAATATGTATGTTAGAAACTATGGCAAATCAGGGATGAAAACCTATTTCAAAGCCCTACATACTTTGTGGCTTGTGTAGTACACATTTTCTGAAGTCTCTCAGTGGAAGAGAAATGCCACAGTGCTCTGTTCTCTGTAACTCTGACATTTGCTCATCAGCTGAAGGTGGCTTTAAAACCAAAGGTTGTTATATAATTATAAATGGAAAAAAGGAATACTGTCAGCAATAGCTTCTAGGTCTTCTTTCTTTTGAGACTGAAGTCTCATCTTTGGCATATTTACCAACATAGTAATTTCTTTCATTTGCTCTATGTTTTGTTTTTTAATATGATCATGACATATTTACAGATAGTGGTGGTGGAGGAAGACAGAGGAGAGAAGCTTCTGCCAGGGTTGTGGCCAGACCAAATAATTAAAAACCTGGGAAGAGGTGGCTGGTGGTTATGATACTTGGCATAATAACCGTGAGGGAAGTAGAGTACAGCAGAAAGATCCACTGTTTTCCTGAAGGGTTCCTTCCAGACCTGTTTTCTGTGATTTTCTTTCTTGAAGCACAAGATGGAGGATGACTGAAATTTTGGACTGGGTGGGAAATTTCCTCTCTTGGAAGTCCTTGCATGGATAAGAATAACAGGAAAATGTGATGATTTGTGTCTTCTCTGCTTCTTGTTTGAGAAACTAATAAGGCCTTTATGAAGTAAAGTGGAAGGGAAAGAAAGGGTGAGGGAGGAGTAGGCTTTAGGGAATGAGTCAAGAGTGACAGAAGTGCTTTGAGGAGCAGGCTTCAATTACAGCTAAAAAGCAAACCTGCATGGGCAAGACCATAGCAGAATGGGAAGGAGAGACAACAATTTTCAGGAGGAAATGTGATCCCCGTAATGATTTCAGACCAATATCCACATATTAGGGGTAATTGTACCTAAAACAAGATCCCTTATCCACAACATTACATGATTATTGCTAATACAATAAAAATAATGTGTCTACAAATACAGTACAATATGCACTAAGGAAACTAATTAGAGCAGATGAGGTTTGCAATTTCAAAGCAGATTTGCGATCTTATTTCACATAGGTTTGTCTGCTTCTTAAGGATATTCTTAAGTTTAACTCAGCTCCTAGAGCATCGGGACTCCAAGATAAATACAAGAAGGAAACCAATTCTGTAACTAGGAACCCTTCTGGATGCAAAACTCTCATTCTGGTTATAATGTTTATTGGTTTTAGACAAGATTCATATTCACGAGCAGGAAGGCTTGCATGTGGATGAGCCTTTTGGGTTCAAGTGTTCAGAGAAGATACTATTGCACCATATCTCCTGCCATCCCCTTCTGCCCAAAGATAGGGTAAAGGACTGAGTGGGGGAGAGAGGGAGGAAATTATAGCCTCTGCAAAGGCATGTCAAAGGAGATGGAAGGGATCACAGGAAATCATTTATCTATCTGCCTATACCAAGATCAGAGTATTCCTGAAAAATATCAAGGGAAAACCTTTTCAAGTCTGTAACTCTAATATAATGTAGCAAATGAAGGAAAAACTACATTTGTTTGGTACAATTAGTCCCGAAGTGTCTGAAGTGGGTAAATACAGTACAGTAGAGTAGTATATTAGAAATGTCACCATATAATTTGCAGCAACCATGTGCTTCTTGATCATTTGAATACCTTTACCCTTAAAACCAGTGAAAATCTCTGTGCAGTTTTATCCCCAGTGAATGCCATGATATGCAAAATGAGAGGAGTTAAAATAGATGTTTCTGTTTCTGTGTTACCAGTAGATCCCACAAGACCATTAAGTTCACTTGACTGAAATATGCTGTTACTGGAGCTTTGATATCTCAAGACATCATCTAAGTAAATAGTCATTTTTACGTCTAGATATATTAGCAGATGAATAACCAATCTCACAAATGCACAATGAATGAATAACTTGTTTCAGCCCCTGGAGGTAACACACGGACTAGACACAATAATTTTCTACTGAAGAAGTGCCCATTTCAAGAACAAGCCTATGAATTTCCCGTGGTGTGAATCAGTACCATCACTATGTGTTTAACTTGACTTGGGTCTATTTGCAGCAGGAAAATGCCTTTTCTTTAAACTGAGAGAGTTGCCAAATATCATGCCTCTCACACAACACTCAGACATTTGGCAGCAACGATGGTGACTCCTGCAGCCTGACTGCACATGGGGAACTGTAAGAAATGCCTTAAAACATGGCCTCAAGCCTGACAGCAGGGACCTGTCTCCAGCCTGGACTCTTGCCTGCAGCTCGCGTGAACTGCCAACAAGAGGGCTACACTGTACCGGCAAAAAGACATGGGCCAAAGCTGACTCCCTTAACTCCTTTCCCAAAGGGGATAGGGGCTAGGGAAAAAAGACTGCAGAGGGGAGAATAATTTGTCAGCAGAGAAGATGACAAACAGGTGCATTGTTCCCCATTCCCAGGAATGCTATAGCAAAACTGAAGGTGAAATTTAATCAACAGCCTGCTTGCCAATGATGCAGTAGTGCCTGTCCTTAATGAAGACAGAGGAACACAAGCCTCTGCATGAGACACCCTATGAAGGCAAAGGTCCAGAGGTCTGTGAAGTATATGCTGGTGTCCCTGAAGCCATAGACTTACTGCTCTCTATGCCTGAGAACGCTTAGGTACCTGAAAGCACTGGCTGCACAGCCTGAGTCTTAGAAACCATCTCATACCACTGTAAGCTCTCTCCCCTTGCAAATCAGTCCCTCTCGAGCTCTTCCTTACCTATCAATTTACTGTAGGAAGATTCAGCACCATCTCTGGCAGCATGTGCCCTTCCACCTGTGCCACATATTTCACTATGTTCAATATCTCCCTCCTTCAGACTTCGCTAGACTCATGTGAACCCACGGGGACACCATTTAAATTCCTTGACAGAGATAAACATCAACCTTTCCCACACTGTTTGAAGGAATATAGTAAGCAGCTTGCCTTTTTAAACACAGATTCAGCTACTGAATTCTTAGTCAATAATAATCATCAAAAGGTGCATGTGGCTTGTAGAAAACTACATGAGAAAAATTAAGTGAATCTGTGAGACTCAAAAAATTTTAAGCAGCTTGGTCCTCATTTGCTCTCAAGAAGTAACTTTTATGAGCAAGTGCACATGCAACTCCCCACTCAAAAAAAAAAAAAAATCCCACAAGAGTGATAAATAAACTATGTATTAGGATTTAAAGTTTATAACTGTCAGGTTTTGGGAAAAACAGAAGCATTCAATAAAGAAAAAAAGAACTACATCTTCAGCAACTGCAATCACTAGTTAATTACTTCTGATACGACTTCAGAAACGTTAATAACACCCATTCTAATTTATTTATTACTTAAATGCTTTTGATGATGAGAAACATTATACCTAAGATAGCACAATGTAAAACAGCACATATCAGCTGCTGTGTTATCTGTGGTGGTTTCCACCCACTTTATTGAGGAAAACTACAAATGAACCTCTGAGAGAAGTAAGATGCTGTGTGTGGGTATTGACGCAGAGCCCGATGGAGTCAGAGTGTGCTCTAATGGCACGTGAGAGACTGAACATTCCGAAACAGATATCACATTTGGGGAGGAAGGGTTGTTTGCTTGTTTTTACTAGGTTTTGTGAGTTTAGCTTTTTCCCTCTTGATTCTTGTGTATTTTTCTGTAAGTCAAAGGAAATAATTTTTCTGAATACAGGATTTTTCAGAAAAAAATCTGTGCTGTGCTGTCCATTCCCTTACTGACCCATGTAACTCGCTATTCCTCATTTGTTCAAGGCCAGGCTGGATAAGGCTTTAAGCAACCTGGTTTAGTGGAGGCTGTCTCTGCCCATGGCAGCAGTTGGAACTAGATGATCTCTAAGGTCCCTTCCAACCCAACCCATTCTATGATTCTATGATTTTTTGGAGCTTTGTGTCGACACCAGGTCCAAATTCAGCACAGACACACTCCTATCAATCAATCTTTTCTCCTTAGAAGAAAAATACATTTCTCTCTAGTATAACTGCTGCCAATGTTGGTTTTTCTTATTACAGGCAGATGACAAAACACAGCAGCTGAGACTGTATGGTGTAATCTGACTGACCTACATTTCACAAAGTATCAAACTCTACAGGCTCTAAATGCATTGTTTCTTACTTTCAACTCATTTCAAAATTCAAACTACATTTTTCCAAAAGTGTCCCCACAGACAAGGATGATTTCATATAATAGTCCCTGCAGTCAGACAGAGCTGTGGCTTTCTGTGTTTATTTACAGTGTGTTACATGCTTGAGTCAAACATCACCTAGCAACTGCAAAATGTCCCCTTTCTTACTCTTACCCCAATCTCAAAAAGACCAATGCACACATGCAATTTGCTTCTTATGAGTAGATCCTGTTGAAGGGGACAAAGTTACTCATGTTTAGTATTTTACGGGTGTGAGGGAATTAAATGGACCAAATAGAATAGAAATATATTATTTCTTATCAGTGTTAAAATACAATATTTTTGTACCATACCTGAATTGCTGAAGTGCATTCAAAAATATTCAGTGAAATCTCACCCAGAATTAAATTCTGTTCATCTTATATTACAGTATCTTAGGCATAAATTATTATTGTACAACAGCTACTTTGTTTAGAGGACAGATATACATGTAAAAGATAACAAAATAACTCTAACCTGTTCAACCAGGTTCTTCTTAATACAACGATTTTTAATAAGGATATGCTACAAAGGCTGTAACAGTGTACTAGCTAGAGGGACACTGCTCACTTGGTGTTCCTATATACTGATCTGCCTTTAAAATATCTGTAAAATAGATGTTCAAATATTATTAAAACATCTCCCTCCTCTACTAAGAGGGCAGTTCAGGTACAGGGATACAAAATCACTTTGCAGACTGTTTTTTTTTTTTTCTTCGTAATGTGTCAATATTGAAATAGTTCTTCTGAGGAGTGGAGGACCTAGATATTTTCGGTATGTTTGCCAATTTACAAAGGCACTGGAAAACATGAAAACAGATGTGACAGAAAGTACATGCCTTGTCTGCAAACCAAAACAAAGCTGGCTGATCTAATTTGAAGCCTAGGAGGTTTGACAGTGTCTTGTCCACAGGACTACGGAGTGACTTGTGGTGAAGGTGCTCTGTCGGCTCTGTCAGTATGCTGGATGCATGCCTTGGATTACCGGCTTGCGGTGTTAACCCACAGCTGAGCCTGATGCTTGCCATCCTCGTGTCAGGCAGAACTATGCATTTGCATTTTAATTTACTCACAGCCACTGGAAATGCTAAAATTTAGAGAAACCAAGGCCACTAGTGTACATCTCTTGCAGTCTTCTGCAGTGATTCTCATCACTGCTTGTCTTTGTAATTTAACTACTGTTCTCCACTGCTGTCCATTTTTAAAAAATTAGTATACCTTTATAGCTTCTTAAAACAGATTATTTTCTTGAACTCCTCCACAGTACACATTGACCTTCTTTCTTCTATAAGTAATAATTATGTAGCTTTATCATAACAGTAATTAAAAAAGAAAAAAAAAAAAAGAATTGTAGTACACAGTTCAGATACCATGATTTTAACCTGGATCTGCTTTTATTTTCACTGTGAGTATTACTACTATTGTGAAGAGATGCAGTTCTATATCTGAAGCATCTTGATCTGGAAAAGAGTTGTGGCAATCCCTGACAATAAATTTAAAAACTCTATCTTCTCAAAAATATTTATTATTTCTCAGACTTTGACTGCCCAGAATGTTATTCCAGAGCACCTTCTGTGAATATGTACCAAGATGAGAAAGTAAAATCAGAAGACACCATTCCTACTGTGCCACTTACATTTGCCACACAGTGTATCAATGGAGAAGTACGTTCCCCAGACAGACAGAATTATGTGCTAAAAAAATCACTCAACAGGATCACCAATCAGTTGATCCAAATAGGTGCTGAGAGCTGATTTTATAGCATCATAGAATGATTTGGGTTGGAAGGGACCTTAAATATCATCTAATTCTAGTAAAGATCATCCCATGGGCAATGACACCCTCCACTAGACCAGGTTGCTCAAAGCCTCACCCAGCCTGGCCTTGAACACCTCCAGGGATGGGGCATCCACAGCTTCTCCGGGCAGTCTGTTCCAGGGCCTCACCACCCTCACAGGAAAAAAGATCTTCCTAATATCCAATCTAAATCTGCCCTCTTTCAGCTTAACACCATTGCTCCTCATCCTATCACTACACTCCCTGTTGAAGAGTGCCTCCCCATCTCTCCTGATGGCCCCCTTGAAGTACTGGAAGGCTGCTATTAGGTGTCCCCAGAGCCTTCTCTTCTCCAGGCTCAACAACCCCAACTCTCTCAGCCTGTCCTCATATGGGAGGTGCTCCAGCCCTCTGATCAACTTTGTGGCCCTCCTCTGGATGCACTCCAACAGGTCCATGTCCTTCCTCTGCTGAGGACTCCACAGCTGGACGCAGTGCTCCAGGTGGGGTCTCAGGAGAGTGGAGTAGAGGGGGAGAATCACCTCCCTCAACCTGCTGGTCACACTGCTTTTGATGCAGCCCAGGATGCAGTTGGCTTTCTGGGCTGTAATTGAACATTGCCAGGTCATGTTGAGCTTCTCATCAACCAACATCTCCAAGTCCTTTTCCTTATCAGCATTAACTGATCATAGCAAAAACTGTTGGTTAAAATAATCCTTCTGGTTATAGCTCCATACACTAATGTCATCCAGACAGGCTGTTGTTAGCCCATTAACTCACGCACTGGGAGAAAAAACGGATAGTCTTGGTTCAGTTCTCTTTATAGGGACTACTTATCACTGTTACAGATACTAATTAAACACCTCTCATTTTGAATATCCATAATTCAACTTCTGGAATATTTTTGTTAATGAAAGCCTCACACTCACATGATGTGAAAACAAGCCATGACACACCTTGTTGTAGGCACTGCCAGCCCAGGGCCTCTTGTGCTGCTCCTGCATCCTTGTTATACGTAGGCCATTCTCTGCTATTCATCAAGTCTTGTTTTTCACCCCATCTTTGACAAGGCGAATGGCAATACTCATTCAGCCTGTCCTACCATCACACTCTGATTTGTAACCTAATTGCTCAGCTGTCAGCTTCACTGCAGGCCGTGTTTTATTTTAATAAAAAACTGTGGGGAGTGAGGCAGCTTCTTTGCACAAGCACAGCAAAGGCCTTGGGCTTGCCTAACTGAATCCATTAAAGCTATAGTATTAACTGGTCTTCAACATCTATTTAAGTATGAAGCATTAGTGAGCTGACACAATACTGAGAATAAGTTTAATTGACTGTTATTTTTTCCATTTTGGGGTCAGAAACACTGAGTGGTGTTAACACTCTGCTACTAGAAAGGGCCCCCTACCCGTTGCTGACTGCAGAAGAGGGTACAAACGTGCTGTACCAAAACTCAGGAGTAAAACCCAGTCTATTGAGAACATTCACGTTTCTTATTAAAACCTAAATGTTGTGAAGCATTTAATTCAAACAAGTGAAGTATGATGAGGAACAGGAGGCTGGGTATGGTTAACACACAGCTGATCATGACAGACTATTTTAAATTTCCAAACAATTGGTGTACAAACCCTAGATGTTTTAAGATAGCTTGCACATCCTCAGAAAACTAGGCACCTGGGTTTGTCACTCCTAGAACTATGCTAAACTCATATCAGCTCATTCACTTGCATTTCTCAACTGGAAAATAACAGCTCCCAGGTTGAAAAAAGATAAGACTCACTCAAACTGGCAGAATGTAGAATCCTTGCAAAATCTAATTCATACAGTAAAGTAAAGTAAAACAAGTATAAGTAGATATGTAGGAGACTACTAGAATTAGATTCCCAGTTCAGTCATATTAATGGTTCTGTCAAGGTGAATTTATCCAAGCTTTTACAAACAGGAAGTTCAATTTACCTCAGAACAAACTTACATTTTTCTGTTCCATCTTTTCAATCTGATGAGATTTCATAGACTGCTGCACCATTAGGAAATAGGTCGCTACTTTAAAAAAAATGAGTTGACCAGGCTCAGAATTTAACAGAGAAATACAGTTCAGATTCTGTGACACCTATGTTTCAAAATTCACTATCAAACATCAGGCTTATTATTGCTCTAAGAAAATCAAGAGGAAAACATAAGCTGAGGTACAAAACACTCTGGAACAACTTTTGCACTCTTTTATGCCCTGTTTTGCCCCATTGACATAATAAGGTTGCAAGGGGTAAGAAGAAGGTTGAAATTCTTTCTGTTACCAAAAATAGATTTGTACAATGAAAATTTCTTTGCAGGTCCTGTTTAGTTCCATAAATGATTCTGCATGAAATTTTGGGCTGATTTACGTGTTTTATCAGCTTGCATAAAGCTGCAAATCATTGCCTGTCTTTTGCTTGTAGCAGGATGTGTGCACACAATGTGTTACTAATTTAATCTATCTACAAGAATACTAAAAACTTTTCATATAGTTGTTTTTTAAAAGGTAAAAAGTGAAGTATGGGTCTGATTGGGCAGCCCTGATCTTGTGCCCCAGTGTCTTAGACACACTTAATATATATTACAAATACTAAGGGATGATATACAATCATTAATTGCCTTTAAGAAAGGTTTTTGCCTTTTTAACACCATCTCGGAAATTGCATATAGACCAACAACAGAAGAGTGTTTGTTCAACTTAAAATTCATTTAATTTTCTTTAAATTCCATGATAAAAAACCACACAGAATAACTGAAATAAGCATGATTCAGACCTCTTTAGGGAGCAGTTGATTTACTGTGAACACCGTTTTCTGTGTCCTGCACTGCCCCTTGCTGGAGTATCTCACAAATGTGACAATATAAATTCTAATACCAGCAGTAATTAAAATGTGTATCAGTTTCTGAACCATGAAAGAATCTTTAAATATAAGGATTGCACAATTTTATAATCTCTTAAGCAACAGTTCATTATCACACACGTGGACTTCTTTTCTAAAAAACTATTGACTATTCCCAATTGCAAATACTAATGTTAATCCATACAGGGTTGATGAACACCGTTAGCTTTTGCCCTGATTTCTTTCTCATAAGAGTTTACTATCGAAAGAAGAAAACTATAAAATGAAGCACCCAGAAATATTGCTACTTTACTGCTAATGAAAAGTGGCAAGGAAATCAAGGCAAGCAGATGCTTGCCAAAAAAACCCATAACATACCTAAGATGTACAGTAAATGTGAACATGATCCATATATAGAAATGAGAATAAGAAAAAAAAAAGCACACTTAGCAATATTTTGTATCTCCGAAACTTCCACAGTATTTCCTGTTAGCCTTCAAAAATGCATCTGAACAAATAGTGTCTGTTCCTTTTGTGTGTGTTATTGGTCATAGTTTCATTAATTCATTCTCTAAGTCATTGCAAGCTTGACAAAATGAATATACTTGAGTGCCTGTGTTTGTAACTCCGTATTTTTCAACTTTCTGGTCCTGGTGTTTATTTGATTGCTTTTAAGTTTTCTGTCATGGATTCTGTTCAACCTTAAAACAAGAACATGTTTTCACAAAACTTTGAAAAGTTGTTTGTACAACTGTGCATGTAGAAAAACTGAATTACACATTAGAAGCTCAATGAACACTTTCCTGCATTAAAGTAAATCCTCCCACAACACATCTTCTAACCAAACTGTTTGTAATATGCCTCAGCTAGTCATAATTTATTCAGTTATGCTGGTATTTTTAATTGCATCCTACATGCATATATTAGCTTCAGAGAAGTTACTTTATGTATCAGACTTATGTAAGACCAATGCAAGTTACCCTCTCCCTCCCTTCCAAAGGGGACAATCCTTTGTTGGTGAATGAAGCCAAGGACTGACTTTCCTTGAGTTCTCTCTGTGAAACCACATACTCTTATTTGTCAACAAGTAGCAAAGCACTCTATGATACACTTGGTCTTTGCACTGAACTGAGTAACATCACTCGCCTGAAAGCTGGGAGCAGTGTAAATGTCAAAACAACTAGTCTACACTTGAAATATTACCTTCAATTTAAAAATGCACAGGAGAAAAAAATAAAGAGCCATAGGCAGCTGGCTACTCTAATGCCTTTCTTTTAAGAGCTTGCAGGGAAAGCCTGAGGGAGGAGCCTAGCCCTGGCCATACTGACAGCAGAGCACCTTCTGATTTCATCAAAGTTTTGATTTCACCCTCAGATTCTTAAACTGACCTGGGAATTTGGACCAAAATACAGTGGGGTCAAGTGGCAAGAACAGGAATTGAACCCTACCTCTTAAATAATCATCCACACTAACATAACTATGGGTGGCAAGAACACTAAGGGAACAAAAAAGACTAAAAAATATGAGGTGATACTGGAAAAGAGCACCACAACGCACCTGCAGCTCTTTAAGATCTTAGAAAGAAAATAAAGATTAACATATTAACTTTGGTCCATTCCTGTGTGCCATCTCAGGAGTTGATTTAACCAATCCTTCATCCTGGGGTGTGAAGCTGACAGAGGTTCAACATGCAGTCGTTCTGTTTTCCTACTCTCCCGATCCCAGAACACATCCAGACGCACAAACAAAGCTGCAAACAGCTTAGGGTGCTGCCTTTTCTTATCTCAGACACATCCTGCTACTAGAGGGAAGCTCAACATGGCTATTTAAAATGTCAGCTCACTGTGACAGGTGGTTACACGTCTGCTTTAGAATGGAGCATCATCAAAGAAAAAAAATCTTATGTGTTATACAGAGTGGTGAGCAATACATGAAAGCTAAACTGAAACCTGCCAAACCCACCAAGCCCCTTTCCAGCAAGCCTGCAGAATAGCAGCACTGTGAATACAAATTGGGATGCTACCACAAATGTAGCATGGCAAAAAGGATGACAAGAAGTCTCAAGAGTAAGACGATGTCTCTGTGTTTCATACATATGAAAAGAGGCATGCCAACTCCCAATTTATTCATAAGACTTGATTGAGGAGGACAGAAGTATAATATATTACTCTTGTGCTTGGCACTAGTGTAACTGTGGCTGGAACACTGTGACTATTTCAAGCATTCAAATTTCAAAAAGGATGCTGAGAAATTGGACAAGGTTCATAACAGAACCTAGGGAATGATTAAAGAATTAGAAGACATGCCTTCTAGTGAAAGACTCCAGAAGGTTAATCTACTTAGCTCATCAAAGAGGAGGTTAAGGACTTGAGACTTAATCATAGTCTCACCTCTAATATGAGAAGCCCAAGTTTGACAGTAAAAGAGTTTATCTCCTGCCTAATTACCAAAGGTCCAGTGGTTGAAAGCTGAATATAAATAAATTCAGAAAGGACAGAAGGCAGATTTGTTTGCTAATGTATTTATTTTTGACCAAGGAGAGTAATTAACTACTGAAAAAAAAAAAAAAAAAAAGTGCTACATTTTGCCAGTGATGTCAAATCAAGATTGATGCTTTTCTAAAAAACTATGCTGGAGTTTAAGCACAGCTATTGGATACAGGCTGTGCTCTTTACTGAAAGATATAAATAACACAGAATGAACTTACAGAACAGAAGTCATCAACATATTGTACTGTGAAGAAGTGCCATTTCTAAATATAGCAAGTCCCTTAGTTCAAAACTAATTTTGCCTAAACCTGAATTTAAAAAGATACTCACAGATATCTGAATCACTAAAAGGACATAACCCGCAGCAAATTGTAGCTAGAATTAAACCAGCAAATTTAGCCTTCAGGAAGCGTACACAATATCCACTTCAATAAGGACTTTGTTCTGAGAGGCTGTTTTACCGCAATGTCCTCCAAATCATTCTCAGTTATTGATTTGCAATGTTCACATGGATGGATGTGACTCTGGTAAGGATGAACGCTTCAAAGCTGAATGATTCTCCGCAGCTGTCTGACAGATAAGCCTCTGAACATGTCTGGCATTACTGGGAAAATACAGTATAAAAACTGAACAGGAATTGCTTTTTCCCCTCCCCCCCCCCCCCCCCCCAGCTTTTGATAATGGTAGAAGGTACCTGCAATGTCAGTGTTTTTTTCTAGGTACAAATGAATCAGCTGTATCAGGAACCAGTTTTGCCATAACATACATTACTTTTACATTTTCTCTTCATTCTGGTAAGACAGACCTATTGGTGAACAACCTCTTCCATTTATTCACACAAGCAGTCTACAACGGTAGCATGAATTTTGAAAGATGTGTAGTCTCTGACTCAAGAACATTAGGTTATATAAGATTTAGCTTATTGGGTGATTTTGTCAGACCCTGAAAATATTGATGTTCAGATTGCAACAATGTCCATTCCTTTTATGTGGCTTGGAAAATAATTGCCAGCCAAGAGTCAAACTGATACTGTTGCCTTAACACACAAAAAGGAGATTTTATAAGAGACAGCCTAGCATTTTATTCATTCACTTTTCATTAAGTTTCGCAGGTTGTTGCCCTGGGAAAAGAATCTGAAAGTGTGCTAGCAATACATTATTTCCCATTTAGGCATACACATGTTCTTGGATGTTTATGGTATCTTGGATGCTTCAATATCCCCTTAAAATTACCATTGAGAGCAGGACTCTTTTCTCATGTTTGCTGTAATAACTGGATTAACAAGCGGAAAGGTGCCATGAGTAGCAACCCAGCACTGCCTAAGGCTGATGTCCCACTTGAGTCCCTGGAGTCTTTCCAAAAGGAAAGGGAATTGCACTTTGCTATAGGGCTCAGAAGAGGTTCATGGTGCAGGTCTACACCTCAAGTAAACTCCCAGAGATGGGTACAACTTCATGCAAAGAAGCAAGGCACTAGTCCATGCAATGTTTGTTGTCCAAAGCACTTAGACAGCTGCAGATCTGAAACACGTCCATATTTTGAAGGACAATCCTTTTTCCTTTTCAACTTATTGTGTTTCTTTTTTGCTATTGCAGTTTATTAATTTGACCATTTTTTAAAGTTTTCTACTAAATCATTATGTTTTCTCACATACTAATAAGTTATATAAGAAATATATTAAAGCAGCTGGTACTTTATGAACAAACTGCATCACTCCAGGTTAGTAAAAAAAATATACCAGTTACTACAGAGCTTAGGAAATGAAACATTGATTCTAGGCACTAAGAGCTTTAGAGGTTTAATATTGTACAGCTGTGAAGGTGTATGTTTGTGTATTTCTAAACTGCTTAAATCAGTGTGATGCAATATTCTAAGCCTCTAGGATCAAGCTTATTTTTAAAAGTTCAGGGGACAATAACAAATGCTGAGACAGGTTCTCTGTATTCTGAGTTAGATTTGTGAAGATATAAGATGAATTCATAATATTTTTACATTAGATGGCTGGACTGTCACAGATTCTTTTTTTTTTTTTTTTTTCTTCCAGATGGGCTTGGGACAAATGCTTATATCTTCCTGTTTTGCTCTATTTTGCTAATTTTTTCATCAATTATCATGTGCACAACATAGTCTCACAGCATCATGGCAGGGGTGGAAAAGGCAACTCATCAAAAGTCAGAAGCCCTTTTCTGATGTGTTATTCACAGAGGGATGCATGCAGGGAACTCTGCAAACAGTGAAGTTGCGAGGTTTACCTAAACAGATTTTACCAAGTTAGTTTTGAACCATTTCAGTGAAATGAACTGGCTTGCTGTGGATGGCACTCAAATTGGCACAAGGTGGGCAGTGTGAGCAAGGCAGGACATAGGAAAGCCTTTAGCTCTGTTGGGGCCAACCCCACCACCTGGCCCCCTGCTCCATGACAGTACGTAGCATGCTCTTCTCCCACTCGTACCCACACCCAGGCAGAGATATGTGCAACATCCAGATCAGCAGATGTACGCAGCCACACCATCGCAAGCTCCATGTATGAATACATGGCTGCATACTGCCATGGAGGAGGAGGCCAGGTGGTGGGGGTGGCCCCAACAGAGCTAAAGACTTTCTTTTGTCCAGCACTTGCTCCAGGTGTATATGCAAGCATACCATAAAACAAACTTGCTAAAGATTGAGGAACTCAACATGTATCACTGCAGCTGCCTTACTATGAATGGCAATTTTGTACTTGCAATACTATAATGGAAATATCAAAAGTCTCATGATACACTGTACGACACTGTAGATATACAACTGTAAAACAGGGTGAAAAAAATCTCTGCCTGACACAGGAGATGCAAATATTCTTTGAGAAAATATACTTTCTCCTCTTGGTGACAATATTTTTTTGGTTTTGGGCCTTTGCTTTTATGGGTTTATATTTTTTTAATTAAAGTGAATAGAGTATACATATACACATATATTAGCTTGCAACATATTAATGTTTGTTTGCCCTACTTTTTGTCATAAAAATTAGTTCATTTTAAAAATAAGAAACACGAAGGGATGTTTTCCTTTAATTCAGGAGATCTTTTGTCAGAAATCTTTTCTCAGAAATCTTAGTATAATTGAGTCTTTAATTCACAGTAGAAGCTCCTTCAGTTCCTCGTGACATAATTCAACAGAGGTATAGTGGGATCTCTGCTTCACAAGAGCAGAGGAAACATGACATGGGAACGTTCTACAAACTCAGAGCAGCATTAGTGGGCAGATCGAGTGTCTCTGTTGGAAGACAGTTTTGGTCCCAATTGTCTTATGTTTAAGGTGAACCTTGTAAAACAAATTAAAACTGAAGCATTGCAATAAAAACCATAAACCTTATGATTTAGTATTAAGTCTAAAAATATTAATGGATAAATATCCAATGGCCAGAAAAGATGGAAAACCTGCTTAACTTTACCTGTTGTGCCTACTCATTTGATATTTAGTCCTTTCCTATGTTTCCCTGCTTTTACTACCTTAGGTTACAATATTAATATTCTTTAAATGAAGCTTCTCTATGTGAATTAAATTATACTTGAGTTCCTAAGCATTCAGATGATGTATTATTTTTTTTGTATTTTTTCGTCCAGACTACTTATTTCTCCTGAGGAAAAAAATTCTTCAGCAAGAAGGTGTTTCACTAGCTCTCAGCCACATGAAGAAAAGCTTTCAGAGCAGCACTTAGAGCATCCAATTTAGATAAGGATA
Organism: Pterocles gutturalis; assembly: GCF_000699245.1. Lineage (NCBI taxonomy): Eukaryota > Metazoa > Chordata > Aves > Pterocliformes > Pteroclidae > Pterocles > Pterocles gutturalis. The sequence continues at coordinate 79,516 of NW_010103481.1, read as the reverse complement.
AGTTCTATTTGGAAAATTTTGGAGAATGCTAGGATAAGAAGGTTATCTGCTGACCAGCTGAACGACAGTCAAGAAAATGTAAGCCTCCTCCACAAAGGATGGTGGTTGTATCAGAGAGTACGTTAACAAAATGAGTAAGAGCCTCCTATTCAGAATAATTTACAAAGTTATTGTGCCAGATAAGAAAGAGCTGGAGTTCAGGAGTATATCTCTTATAAAACATTATTAGATTCCTTAATCTTAGAAGTTATTAATATTTACTCTTGAGCTTTTAAATGTATCTAAAGATCTACATACATTTATTCCAATAATTCAAGATTTGACAAAATACAGATACAGCTCATAAGCCTTCCCTTGTGGAAGTACAGCTGAACTGGTGAAGCAGCCTTCTGCCAATACAGCTGACAGTTGTCAACAAAACATTTATTTTTCTGATGAAATTATTGCTGTATACCAGGGCTCCTGCTGCAATGGGGAAGGTATCAACCAGAGGCCTCTCCCTCTGCACCTCATGTTCCTGCTGGGTGGCCCTAGTAAAACCCTGACACATAGATGAGGTCTCAGCATGAGGGGAAATATCTTAAACTTATAACTTCATGAGCAAAGAAACTAGGACAGCTTGGTTTCTGGAGGACCTGAGGCACCAGACTGACCCATGAAGGAGGTGCAAGCTCCCATGGGAACATTTTCAAGGGTGCCAGCACGGATGGGGCTGCCCTCTTGGAAGGGAGTCCCTGTTGTGCAATAAGGTATCAGCAAACTATCAGTGTCTTCCATTTACAAAACAAGGATAAACGAAAATTATGACTGTGTAAATGACCAAAAGGATGGAAGAGTTACTGGCTATACCAAAACCAGAGTTAATCAAAGAAACAGACACTCCCACTGTCCTCCCCCATGCAGGATATAGTAGTACTTGTAAGATCCTACTGATAAGACTACCTTTCCTTACGTCTTTGATTTTTATGGTTGTTGGAACTCATTCATATAATTGTTAAAACCACCATACGATACCCAATTTTCAGAGAAAGGAAAGCAAAATAACTTCTCTAACTAAAAGTTACATTCATGATTCTTACTTCAAATTGGGCCACTTCACCAGATCATATGATCTATATTCAGACTTGCTTAGATCTTATTTGAGGAGGAAACACGGGACTGCAACCATGAATGTCCAACTATGCTCAAGAGATGGTGCATTTATTCTAGACCTCTATGACCAAAAATGGCCAATACCTTTGTAGTTTTATGGTCTATGCAATAAGAAAAGTATGAGCTTGATTTGCAAACCAGAGACATACTTGGAGCCCCCCTCATCTGTGTTACTACTTCTGAAGAGCTCAGTCAGTTCCATGCAAGCAGAAAAGCTTTTTTTTTCTCTAAATACCATTTCCGTTTCTTCTGTATTTTATTACACTGGAGTTTTCTGCCTCCTTATTACTGATCTTGCTGTAACACTTCCCAAGGTGTGAATGCACTTCTGTGGGTATAAGAAGGGCTAACACTTCAGTACCTACATTTTAGCAAATGTTACCTTCAATAAGCATCCCTCATTGGAGACAGTAAGAGTGGGTTTGCATGAAGTTAATCTGGAAAAAATAAATTGAGCCATTCTGATAAGATAATTCACATGTAATTTTAGATATCTACAATGCAGATGTCTAGAGCCAACCTAGTATCCTGCACTTTCTCTAGAGTCAATGAAGAGAAATACAAACTTGTAAGATATGATTTATGTGACCATTTTTAAACACATAATTTAGAAAGGAATTATTTATATCCTCCGAGTGTTTACTACTCTCTATGAACTAAAAAGGTGCTAACTGAGCAGCTTGGCTACATCAACATTTACACTGTAAGTATTTATTTTTGGCATTGTGAATCCCACCTTCTGTACAGCAGAACAAGTAGGAAAAAAAAAAAAAAAGGAAAAGAAAGGAACTCATTATTCAAATCTGATTGGCACAGCAGTGCCTTGAAGGGCTGGAGAGTTGGTTAAATTCCTTGCACTTCTGTGGCTGTGCTGCACAACTTCATAATTTAAATCTTCCTTCTACGTACAACTGGATGCTGTTGATTTAATTTCACATAGATACTAATTCATTAAAAGATCAATTTAATCAACTAAGCAAAATCAATGTGACTCCAACTGCAAATTTGATTTGTTGATTGTACTAGTGTCTTGTAATCAGTTCTGTAAAAGAAAAAAGTTTACATTTTAATTGTTTTTTACTCTACTGGCTTGCTAAATTTCCATAAAACGCTAAAAAGAACATTGAGAGTTCCTGCCCCCAAAATGAAAGACAAATTGTAGCCCTCCAAGAACAGATATAAAGGAAGTGAAATTTTTGCCACTTTGCCATGCTTCCAAATTACAACAGTCACCTGCAGAAGATCAATAAGTACCATAAGGAACTTTGTGAAAGAACTCTGAAATGATAAGGAGATTCTTCCACCAACCATTGGTAATTCTTATGGAAGAGGTGAAATGTGATAAAGTATTTGTTGCACAAAGAGAAGAACAAACCAGTCTAAAAGACACAGACAGAAATCCATCTTGTGTTTCAACTCATAAATATATTTTGAAAAACAGAGGCTTTGAGCAGAGCACTGGAGCCCTTCCTTCCAGGCCAAAAAATGATGCTGGAGAATTATTTGCCCTGGAGTTTCATGCTCTCCGTTTCCACTGCTCCAAATTACAGGAGTTGTCTTCCTTCCTGGACAATAGCTCATGAGAAGGAGAGGTTCTTAAGGGGACAACAGACAATATGGTAAGGAAGGAAGTAAAGAAAATTCTTTTGTCTATGATTGCCAGATCATCTAGTTTCATGTGTCCTGAAATACAGAAAGAAAGAAATAGAACTAGATTCCTTAAAATAGGGGAGAAATTTGAGCCTTCCAGAGGAGCAATAGCTGATATCAAAGGATATTGAGTACAAGCAAGATGAGATCTGACATGTCCAGGACTTTTCCCCCGATGTTTATGGTCCCTCAGCATCAGGCTATTCAAGGTAAGAGATGTAACAAGTGCACTTGTGGGCAATGGTTGTAGCACCAGCTTCTTGTTACACAGTGTATTGGTTCTGTGTGGTTTAGTTCACAATCATCAACAGCGGGGTTTGTCAGCTGTTCCCACTGTCCATGAAAAACTTCAAGATGTGTGGAGGTTGACATACAATCTGATCTGGGCCTTCAGCTGCAATTTGCACAGTATTTGCTCTGCACTGGGGATACAAATCTATGAAATTGGTTACCATATCACTGCCAAAAGGTAGCAGATGTTTTTGCAGACTTCATCAACAAAAATACATTATTTTTTTATCCTCTAAAACAAGGTTCTAACAGTGATAAAACCATTCCACTCCCTAGCTGACTACTAACTCAAGGAATTAAACAATGAATTGTCCAACAATGAAGTCTTTGCCAGTGTGCTAGCTCCATAATTGTAAATAGTAAGTCAGAACGGGAGGACAATTGTAATCTTTTAATTTTCATTATTGTGAGTAAGGACATCAAAGGTAATGCAGAGTAGAAGGGTGGCCTCACACACTGGAAGTGAGATATACATGGATCATCACCCAAAGGTCAAGCAACATTTGGTGGCTCAAATTCTGCTTACAGCAAAACACGGTGCAAGTGGAAACGTTTCCCTTGGGTTTACTGGTGCTACATCAGATCTGCACATGCATAGCTGCCCAAAGCTCAGCTCTGAATATCTAAGATCAGCATGTAATATATTTATGCACATAGTTGATGGTTGTACCTGCTAAAGCAGCTTGAGCATTGGGTCAGAGTATGTCAATATGAAATTGCCTAAACTAACAGTGTTGCACCTGAAAGGAATGGGGAACACATTGTGTTGGTATAAGGGACATTTACATCAATATAATGTTAGAGATTTCCAAGTAAAAACATTTTGACCCAAAAAGAAAATAAATCTCCCCAAACAAACAAAACTTGTGCTCAACTGATATAGTGACATCAGGAAAAACTGTCAGACCTCAGTGATTAGCTTTGTCTTTATTTCTCTTCCTCCTAGATTTTCTACTCTCACACAGAACTGTGCCAGTTTTTTAAAGGATATAAAATACAAAAGTGGTTACTTAATTTTAAAGGCATACAAGACAAAAGAGAAACCAAGGAAGTGAAAGGCTAAATCACTAGCTGGATTAAAGCAAAATGTGGTTGCCGTGTTGTCCTGAGCACTGACGGCTCCTTAGTATTTCAGAAAGAAGGAAATTAGCTTCTGACCTTGCATGTGAAATAGCTTGGGTATCTAGTCATTACAAAAAGAAGCTTATGATCCTCTCTTTGATCTGGAGTGATGTGGAAACTTGGCCTGTCTTGGATTAAGTTGAACAAGGAAATTCAACAAGAGAGGTTCCCCTCTGTCCTTTTTGCATCCATTTTAAATCTAATTTATAAAGCAGTGCGCTTAAACTGCTTGTAAACTTGTTTTTAACTGTCAGACTTGAGTAGCTGATGGGCAAAATGATACGTATTTCAAACTGCCTAACTGAGCATTTACTCTAGAGACGTGGCTGCATTCAAATAAGGTATTCCATCTTCACAAGCAAATGTTTTTCAGTTTATATTATTTAATAAATAATTTTTAAAGAGAATTTAAATATTCCTCAGCTACTACTCCTCAGTAGCCACCAAGCTTGTAACAAATACTGTCAGAGAAAGAAATGCAAAGTAACACTGTCCTTCAACACCTCAGCAGTGCCCTTGTTTTGTATTTTTACAACAGCAGCTAATAGCTTACTTGCTAGTTCCTCCTTTGTGTCATACACCTGACTGTCTTTTCACTTCTGTGACAGCCATTCTGTTATTTAAGCATATCTTTCCCTTGTATCTAATAGAAGCACAAGCCTATCTGCAAAACTGAAGCTGTGCCTTCTCACTTTTACTTGAGCAAATCTCCTGTGACTTTCCATGAGAGTATTAAGTCCTGTTTGCTAACTTTTCCAGTGTAAAAGCCCTCAGCAAAAGGAAGGAATGTGCCAGCTTCAGTGGGAATATCCTACCCAAAATCTGCTTCCAGCCACAGGCAGAGATGATACCTCCCCTAGCCTGCAAAGGGGCTGGGGACTGCACGGAGACTTTACAGGCCCCTTGAAGAGAGACATATGGAAGCCTGAGACTTCAGAGCTCTTCATACTTCTCAGACAGACAACACAATCTCGTCAGGTCTTCAAGCCAAAGTCTTCAAAAAGCTGTACTCTAGAAAACAAAATAAGTGGTCTGATCTCCACCAAAGTCAAGAGACAGGATCTTCCAGGGAGGAAGGATATTCAATGCTTTTAAACATCAGAGAAGTTCATTAGTTGTTTCAACTCCATGCCATTCACCCTTGGTTGGATTCTCTGCTCTATGTATCAGCAGCTCTGTCCTGTTGGTCACTGAATTATCTGAAAGCACTAGATAGTTAAGATGTGCATGACTTTTTTTTTTTTTTACTGTAGAGTTAGCTTCAGTCAACATAAGGTTTCTTGATAACTCAGGTGCCATTCATGAAAAAACAGCAACTCTCATTCAAGAACAGTTACACTTTTGACTGGAGCTAGTCGCCCGTCACTGGAAATCAGCTCAGGAAACACACCACATGGGCTACTAACATGGCTGCTCTGTAGTGCTATCGTGTTAATTCACAGGGTGGCTTTCCTGGTTCAGGCCGCATTAACTTGAGGGGCATTATCTTGAGTGTATGCAAACTAACTCTTTAGTGCGGACAAGTTCTGTGAAGTAGCTTTTACAATAACCTATAACCTTTCTGCCAGTAGTTCCTCATCAGGAATTCATCTTAAAAGAAGAGGCTTTTTCCCACTCTTAATCTAGTTTTGCACAGGGTGAAGCAACCAACCATCTGCCAGATGTTTTATCATGCTGGACTACCTGCTCTCACCTAGGGCAGAATAGAGTCACAAAAGAATAATTTTTATTTCACTCATTTTATGCACTTTGACCTCCAGCTTTTTGTCATTTTTACCAGAAGGAACTATTATTATGAGTGCTTTTTGCTAGCCAATATAAATTCTTGGCAGCCAGTCCCCTCAGCCTGACTGAAGCAATCAATCTGACAGAAAACCACAACGGTATCATGTGCTATGAATATTTTATAGTTTACTTACTCTAATTGTCCATTTCATGCCCAAGCACTAAGGTCATGCTGGTCACACCTGTTAGGATATTTTGTCCTCCATGAGAATGAAAAGCAGGCCACACACACAAGAATATTCCCATATCTCATAATTCAGTTAAAGAAAGATAAACTGGGACTAAAACTCAGATTAACTGACAAGGAGAACCACAAAGCTATCAAAACACTTTCAAGATGCCCAGCCTCTTTTCACTCCACATACATATCTGCCAGGCACTTTGTGAATGTACTCTGGGTCTGGACCATGCAGTGCCCATCTCAATCAGTTTTTGCAGTGGCTTCTCTGGTACATGCAGATGTGGCAGGCTGACGATTAACCTCTGCCTTAAAATGGGATGTGCTTAGGTTCAAAGTCAAGCTCCTGTCAAGAGAAACACTAACCATAACAACAATTTACTTTAGCAGCTTCTTTTAGAATTTTTGCCTCACAGGACCTGATTTGCATACCAGCCTCTGGAACACCAGACAACCCCAGTACACTATTCAAAATGTAAATGTGAAGATCATCCTGTACTGACATTCCTGTCATCAAGCTATCTGAATCTTATACCCCTGCGCTATATAACCCTCTCAGATTCATCATGTTCTATGAAACTGGCAAAGTTATGTTCTTTTCTCTTTCTGGTGAGATGGAGATGGTTTCTACATATGGGACTTAGAGTAAAACATGTATCGGGTACTAATGTATCAGTAAAGATTCTCAAGAAAACTTCAAAGAATTCTACCTCAGTAGGACATCCCCCCCAAGTGCAAGTGCAAATACAGTGTATTAGGCACATTAGGTACAAGAGTGACACCCAGGGAAGAGATCATACAACGTCTTGTCTACCACACCAGGGAAATGAACTTGATTCTGGTCCTCTTTCTCTAAGGCAAGATATACAGGACCCAAATAACATCAGTGGTTTTGATTCAGCCCTCCTGAGTTTTACTGCCTAAAGACAAGCATGTCTTCACAAGTACATTTGAGTTATTCCACAGTTCCAGCAAGAGATACATGACATCTGCAACATGTACTGCTGTGGCAATGCAGCAGGTGATTAGAGATTCAGATGAACCCATCTTTTTGGTGGAGGTTGTTCTGATATTCCACAGGCTGTGATAAGAGCTGCTGGGTAGAGGCCAGGTTTGGATGACCAGCAGTGCTCTAAACACTCAAAGCAGTTTGTAACCCTGTTGCGAACTTCTGGAACGGAGTGTTCTGGTAAAACAAAATTATTGTCAGCAGAGTCAGACAAGACATGATATTCTTCTGCCAGAAACAGAAAACAATAACTGTGGTAGCATTTGTGTCCAAGAACAGACAGTTCTGAACTGTCATGAATTTTGATGTTCACCAGAAACCCCTAAAAATGCACATTTGCTAATTGTTTCCATAGAGTTTCAAGATATACAGACAATTTCAAGCACCCAGGGAAACCAATCACCTCTAATACTACTGTCACAAATGCTCTGGTAGGGTAATCAGGCCTAGCCATATTTAGCATAGGAAGCAGTTTACCATATTTGTCAGCATATTACTTCATATGCTATCTGTCTCTCATATCCCTACTGCTAGTTTTCTGTTGGGATTCACTGCTAAAAATCAGAAAGAGCAGAGCTGAATAAAAGTGCCACTACAGTTGGATAAATCCCAAGCTGTCAGTAGAGAAGTAGCCTGAAGTAGGAAAGGCACGTATTAGACTAGTCTATTACACATTCCAGAAAACGGTAGTTTACATGTCCTGGGTTTCCTGTAAAGAATTTGCTTTGGCAATGTATAAAAATTACAGGTCAGACTGCTCCTTAGCAATGCGATACCTGGTAAATACAGCTTTTTAGAACAAATAAAGAAATGCACACAAATACACACGCACAGAGTGGCACTTTTGGCTTTGTGTTAGATTTCTGCTTCAAACACACTCCTATTATAATTAAAAAATGTACAAAATATATATTTTTCTGGATGACCTATAAATAGCAAATGATTCTCAAGAGCTGATTTCAGTGCTCTGTCATTTTAATTGACACTTAATAGGATGCAATTTCTCCTCACTATTTTTCATACGCTTTAGAGGGGGAAAACAGGCATCTTGAAAAGTATTGCTGAATAAAGTCTAAAAAGTATATTCAGTTTCTTTGTATTCTTCCAAATTTTATGCATAAGATATAGTTACAATTGCATGTCTTGAATAAGTAGGATGCAAAATAATTGCACCACACACAGAGAGCTCACATATACAATTTCAGTATTCAGAGACTGGGCAAGAACTTTTTTCTCCCCACTTTGCCATAAATACTTCTGTCAGCTCTTTAATTTTTCCCATTCTGTCAGACACCTTCAATTTCATTCAGATTCTGATTGCTGGAAGATTCCAGAGTATTTGTGTATCAGTATGTCCACTTCCTTTGATGGTATTTTTAATGATGCATTTATTCAATTTATTTTAATAATTAATATCAGAAACAGTAACTTCAGTATGACTACCTCTGATAACTTGGTAGTCTTAATTTGTCTCAAAATCTGGTCTCCTCAAAAGCAACTCTGATGGCGTGTGGGAAGGTGCAGCAGTAAATATGTTTGCCACATTCAAATTCTTGATGAAAATAAAGCTGCATATAATGCTTTGCATTTTTTTGTCTGTTTCTTCTGATGATGGATGACTTTGATATGTAATGCAGTAATACACCAAGGATATTTTTGCGTATGTTAGTTACAGTCAGCTGCTTAAAAATAAAGATGGAATCAGAAAATCCGCTTCCTGTTTCCTCTGTGGTAAGGATCTTTGTAACTACCAGAATGATTTGTAGAGTACAGTTATATATCTATCCCATGTTCCCAACTGTACTGAAATAAAATTATGACAGTTTAAGCACATTTGCCTTAAAGTGATATGAAAACCCTTGGCTGCATCTAGAATGCAGGCTATGCTTTTTCCCTAGGAAAATCTTTTATATTTTTTTCTTTTCAGGAGGAAAAAAGCCTTTGCACCACAGTACAAAGCTTTGTAGCTTGTTCTTCCTTTCAACAGCCAAATATGACAATGGGAAGCCCATTGATGGTTTCATTTCCCTGGAGGAAGCTGTACGCCACATAAGCCTTGCATGACCACATGCATAATATTCTGCTGAGATAAGACCAAACAATAGGAGGAGACTGTATGAGTCAAAATCTGTGACAAAAGCTGCTACTGATAGGAACTCTACAGGTAACTCAATTGCCCAATCTCTTGACCTGGAAGTACTGGACATGGATAAGCTGTCACATCTCCAAATGCACATGAGAAATGAACACCATTGAAGGTCCTTGACTATCCAGAAAACCTAGTAGGCTATCTATGCAGAGAATTAAGTCACTCCAAACAGCACAAACCTGCATGAATGGGCAACCAAGCCTGGGTGTCAAAAGACCACTTCTGTGCTTATGGCAAGTGGATGGATTTACAGACAGTGACTAAGCTGTCTCCTGGCTCTCATTCAAAAGTGAGCAATGTACTAACAGCAACAGTGGATTGTTAGAGAATGAAAGGCAGGTGTACAGGATATTGACATCTATTTGAAGCCAGTTAATACAATATATGCAGTCTCAGTTTTAAAGACTTACATGGTTACCCTATCCTTAATATGGATGCTTTGGAGGAGACAGTGGAAAATAATAATAAAAAATCAGTAATAATAAAGCAGATGAAGAGAAAAACAGACCGATACAATTGCATGTTTGGTATACAGGACCTGAGCTGCTGTAAATGGCAGTAAATTACATGCAGTGTCTGAGAGTCAGTACTGCATACTGCCCTAAAAATTAGATGGTAGCTATCATTCAGATTAAGCAGCATCTGCCGTGGGCACTGAACACCTGAAACGAAACCTGAACCAGGGGATGTGGGATATTATACTGATGAACATGAAGAGTACAAAGGCTGAACCAACCCTGAGTTTCTAGGGATGTTGCTTCTTCCCACTCGCTCAGAACACGGGGCAACATTCAATGGTATGGAAAGTTAGATGCTCGAGGACAGCTACTTTCTCACCTATGAATGAAAAAACACAGTACTTTCTGCTTCTAACAACTGATTTCTGACTGAAGGCTATATATTGTCTCCTTGATGCAGTACGTCCTTGAGTAAGACTTGAAACTCTATTTCATGTTTTTTTGAAGTGGAAGCAGTGGACCACAAACACATCTGTCCTTTCCTTCACCAAAGGAACAGCAAAACCTTAATTAATCAAATACAATGAATGTTAAAACACTGACTCTATTAACCCAGAGTAAATAAGCTACATGACTACATTAATCTTGGAGGTCAAGCCCAAGGGAATTTGTTAGAGACCACTTCACAAGAGGCTACCCTTCTGCACTGCCGCACCCTTTCCCTTTTCCAAATAAAGCACAGAAAGAGATGGGCACAGGCCATGTGGTGTCCATACCATACATCTGCATTGCAGAACAAGGATGGAAGCAGTAACTCTGGACATTTTCAGGTAACTGGACTGGATTGTTTAACAACAACAAAGTTGCCCATGAGGATGAATAAGAAGCTGCAAGAACTTTCATTTTCTTTCCTGGTCTGGTCTATGCCAAAAGACAAGAGTAGAGAAGATGTCCAAGACTCCCCTTTGTGGAGTCATCTGCACAGTGGGCTGTGCAGGAGATGAGATGACTCAGTGCCCTCACTGCTGCCACCTGCAGAATGGGTGGGAGGAAGGGCTGAGCAAGTCAAAAAACCAAAGAAGAACAAGGGCATCAAATGAGTAATTAATCTGATTTTGGTGAACTACATTAGCAATATGCTCCTAGTTAGAGGCTTGAGGGAGCAGCAGAATTTATCTTCATATGAATAAATAATTTATTCCATATGTTTATAATGCGTCCACACATGTTTACAGAAAAAGAAACATGAGAACACAGTAAGAACAACTGTGAGTTTTCCAAAACATGATTACATACTTACTGATATAAGCTCCTTTAATACATTTGCAAGCAATGAAATGATATGCATATTCACAAATGCAATGAGTACATTTCTTACACTTAATTATCACTGCAGAATTTCTGTACTCTCTGATAATTTAACTGTGAAAATTACATTACAGATGTTGCTGCTGATACTAAGACGTTACAGTGAAAAACACCCAGTAAAAAATACGAACTAATTACATAATGAGCTTTGAGAAATCAAGTTCTCACTCGGTACGTCACTGGTGGTATATCAGATATCCACATCAGTGCTACACGAGAGCACTAATCTGCTCTGTAAACATTGGTGATTAAACTTAATAACTAGCTCTTAATTTTGCTGAACTGACTGTCTAGGATTAGGCGCCTCCAGTGCTTGGAATGATTCATCTATGTCAAACCAGGACAAGCAGCTCCTTTCCGCACAGATTTTTGTTTTAGAAATGTACCTCAAGCTATCCATCTGTAAATCTTCCTTGCATTTCTTTAGGTTATATGTATCTTTTAATGCCATACCCTTTGTCCCAACATATACTACAGTAAAATATTTTCTATTACTCAGACAGAAGTCGGGGGGATCCCTGCCCACATGAATGTACTGCACACCTGAGATCACAAGGGCTGTGACTACCTGAGCCAGTTGTGTGCACCAGCAAGAGCAGCTCTGTGGAGCAAAACAGTTGTAGCTGGAGATCCCACATCTACATTATGCCCATTTTGAAGCCTTTAAATTCAGACTGACCCTGGTCTGACTCCACTGACCAAATGTTTGTTTACAACTGGAACATATTATGAACAGCTCTGGACCAAATCTTCCAGCTTAGTTTCCTCCCACAGGAAAGCAGCTCACATGTTCTGAGACAGCCCCACAAGGCAAACCAAAGCACAGCATGTAGGGGCAGTTGGAAGACTTGCAACAAAAGTGCCCTCCTGATGCAAAGTAAAAAGCTGATGTAGACATAACCCATTTGACCAAATCATGCTTATAATAAAGGGTGAATTTGTCTTTCCTCCAGCTCACCTTTCAAGAAAGCTGAGGAGTTACAGTGGCTTAGAAATTCAAACATAATCACAAAACTTCTCCTATAAAATGATAATATATCACTTTTATGTGAAGCTGCTTCTCCCACAAAACCTTGTGCACAAAGTAAAGTGCTTTTGCTGAGTGGCCTTCCTAGATTTAGCTGTCCAAACAGACATAAAAACCTATACTAATCCCTGATGACATGACAATAGGTTTCTAAAAATGTGTTCTGTTAACTGTTGACTTGTGATACATGCCCATTAGTAAAGAGGATTTTCTCTGTTAGTCATAACTAGTTTGCGGGTCAAGGTCAAACAAATTTAGAACAAATCTCTGCATATGCTTTTGCCTCCTTACACTAACTACAATCCAGTTTACACCAGTGTGAAACCTGGAGGGCCTGCTAGAAACATCAGCAGATGCTTGGGTCTGTCAGACACACTTCATACTCGCAGTTACAGTCAGTGTGAAAAATTTTCAATGGTCTTTGCTCTTTGTGTTTGTTTTAATTTGATTTACTAGTCCTTTAAAATTAGAAATTATTTTTAAAATGAAAGATTCACACAACTGTCTATAGCTAGAAAATTAAAATCTTCTCTATGAGAGAACAAGGAAAACTATGAAAAATCAGTGAAAAATGTGAAGTATCTTGAGGTAAATAGCGCATGGAAACCGTTTTGCAAGACGTAAGAGGTAAAGCAATTTGTGACCAATTTTATGTGGATTAAGCCGTACATACTACAGCTTCTGAATGAGATTGCATATAAATTTAAGATACTTTGGGTTACATAAACTGACTGTTGTAAATACTTCATACAGTATGGAAATGGAAAGGACTCAGTGCTCTCATTCACCTTATACGAATGTTCCCCAATACAACATGCTGCTTTCCTCTAAGTTTCCTTGAGAGAAAATATGCAGGCAAAAATAAACTCTCTCTATGCATCAGAAGGAAGGGGAATCGACAGAGGACAGCAACACCACAACACCACCACAGATCCCCAGCTCTGACCAAGTCCTGATCCTCTAGGAAGAAGTAGGAAATACCTCCAAGACACCAGCCTGCAACATATCTGGGAACAAGTATATCTCTATAAGGAGCCCATGTTATGCTTTACATAGCAGTACAAATTTCCTCATATCCAGATCTTGTTAATGCATGCTGTTTTGTAAGAGACACACACTTGTCTGTCCCCTTCTAGAAAGAATAACCACTGTCAGTTCAACCTTCTGCTTCACAGGTGCTGGCTATTTTTGTATTTCAAATTACCTTATTAGACAGTACAATTAAGTTAAATTAATAGAAATTGTTCCTAATCTGCACTAAATGCCATTGTATCTGTTTTAAACCTAGAAAGCAAAGATTTTCTTCAAGTTTGTCTGTATTATGTTGGCCAGATGAGAGATGATTACTTTCCTCCTTGTACATCCTTCCTCCCTTGTAATTGTAAAAGTAATTTCTCAGACCTGTAGCTGCTCCATCCTTTAGCTGCTTCCTGAACATTCATATGATTATGGATTTCCATCTATAGCTGCTTGCCAGTAATACACACACAAATATATCAATAAAAAAGAACCGTAAGACACTGACCAGAAAACTTACAGCAGAAGTAAACTAGGCAAAATTCAGAGGCTGATCTGTCTTGAGAATTTCAACATACATATATGTGTGTATATATTTACTTATTGCTTCTTCACCATCTGTAATACCCCCTTTACAATGCTCTTCATTCAGACCCCAGAAAAATCACATGTGTAGTTCTTAAGTTTTACTAAGTGCACGCTTGAAGTTTGGGAAAGCAGAGTTACAACAGTGTGTTGTCTTTGAACTTTGTTTCTGCTGCTGATACTGATCATAAATAGAATTACATAAAATTTGATACCCAGGAGTCATGACCTGAAGGGGAAAAGCCTGTAACAGGTAGGTGCTTTTGACACAGGTCTATCAGATTTTAACATCAAAAAGAAAAAGTCTGAAGGAAGGTTAATAAGACTACGGGTTCCATTACATTATCCCAGTAATTCTTGAAGAAAATATTGCCTTTGAGACTCTTCCAAGACTGATGATATATTTGATCTTAAGTTTATTTCTCTCTTTCGATGTTTTCCTTCTGTCTCCTTTCGCATTGATTAATGCTGCATTAGTCAAACTCTTTTGGTTATTGCTGCCTGTGATATTTCTTCTGAGGTGAAATAAAACTTTTAAAATGTGCTTTATTATTTTGAAGTGTTTTCTTCTTCTCTTTCTTCTTTTCACTTCCTCAGTAAAATTAGGAGTTCTTGGGGAACTGCTAAAACTTCCTTTAGACACTTCTGCTATGATCTTTAAAAATTTTAGCTCCTATTCTAGAAAAGCACATGGAAGAAAACAAAACTGGAGTGCAGTCAGTGTTGCCTCACCACTGTTCAAAATGCTTAAGTCATTGGTATAAACTGTAGTGTAACTCATGCTTGAAGTATTTTTGCCATTGCTCTTTCTGTTTAATAAAATAGAGAGATATGTCCAGAAGCTAACTTTATGCTCCGTGGCCAACATTTACAGAAACATTGGAGATTCTGCCAAGCCTCAATTCATTGGCCAGTGCTGCAGATTGCCATAATCCAGGTCTCTAAACAGATTCTACAGCAACACATAAGCATCTATTTCAGAAATACAGCAATAACTTTCTGACCTTTACCTTATTCCCTTATTTCACCTCAATGAAGTCCAAAAGAGAATGTCAAATAAGAAGAAAAAAAAAAGGTGGGAGTGTGTTATCTAGATAAGATTCTTCCTCTGGATACAATTTCTCCATGGACTCTCAGTCTTCAGTTTGAGTGCTTGTGTTATTTTCATAAATCATTATTTTTTAATGAGAAAAAGCCAAAGCACTGTAGTCATGAAATGGGAGATCTCACTGTGATAGGTGTTTACAAACAAAAAACCATTCTTGCACTAAAAGCTTTATGATTGCTCCCATTACTCTAATTCATTGTACAGTTAAACTTTACTATGCTGCTGGTTTTATAGAGCTTCTGACTCATCATTGTTCTCTTTACTTCTTGGCAATTATTTAAAGAGTAAAATTTGACCCTTAATCATATTTGGGAAAACAAAGACCTGCACGGGAGTGTCTGAGAATGTTGTCTTACCAGAAGTTTAGAGACATGACCAGTGAGGGCTCAGCAGAAAGCAGCAGCAGGCACTACTAGAACTGCCTACAGAGAGAAGTCCAAGGATGCAGTTGAGACACGAAATAATGAGGTGTTCAAGAACAGGTTTGAACTCAATATAAAGCAGAAGCAACCATGAAGCTACGTGACTGATCTGATTAAGTGGAAAAGTGAATGTTGGAAAAGTAGGTGCAGCATGGTCAATGCTGAGAGGTGGAGGTAATCACAGTTCATTAGAAAGTATGCAAAGGTCTTGGTGACACATGGGACTATCTGGAAAAGAAGTATCAGATTCCTGAACTATCAGTAACTTTGTTAGGTAATTAAGTAAAGAGTGCAAAAGTACTAATGATATACCAAATCTGTTTTGTTCATAGCTCTAGCAGACTTGAACCGTCTCTCCACATCCCCCAAAACAACTACCACAACATTACAGAATAGAACAGAGGCCTTTGAACTCCTCAATCTTTCAGAAAAAAATCCTGTCTGATGAAATGTACCAAGAAGTATCTCATTGCAGTCAAGGCAAATCAGTATCCTGAGCTCAACAGAACTAGAATTAGCTTTCCAGTCTTCTTTCCAGAGCGTGGTGTAGGGTTTTAAAAGGGTGAACAGTTCTGCCTCCCAGGAACTTATGGGAAAGTAGTCAGAGACCTTTTTTCCTGAAATGGTGTTTCCTGCTTATCATTTCCACTGTGATAGTGCTTCAGTGCTACCTTACCGTAACAAAGATTGGAAATTGTATGCTACTGATTCTGCCGAGAGAGAAGAACACACCTGTAGTAAGTGAAGGAGCTGAAAATCTTTTATGTTCACTTCCCCAGCCCAAACCGCAGAAGTAACAGGTGACGTGACAACTATCGACAGTAGGATGACATGTAACAACTCCTTTCTCTCCAGTATCCTTCTGTCAGAAAACTCATTTCACTTCAATCTTTTATTAATACTAATATATATTATATAAAATATAAGTGTAATATAAAAATATAAAATATATGCTAATAAACCAAGGGAGTAGAATAGTAGAAATTATTTTAGTGGCAAGGACACCAAAACAGAATGTGTTATGAACTGGAGATTTACAGCTGTATATAGAGGATTTTGTAAGACAGCAAAGTTCCTCATTCTGTAAGTTAAGCTTAATATTGATTTCAAATCCATTTCACATCTACATTTTCAAAAGCCCTAGAAAGGGTTTTTCTTCTACTTATAATTTGATTTACATAGCAAACATATACTAAAGATTACTGAAAAAGTTTCTTGCATTGATAGCCTTAGTGGAAATAATATCCAGGCTGCAAACCAGAATTTTACAATGCAGACTCACATAGATTATAGATTTTCTTTTAATGGACCTAACCAAAGTCAAGCCTGACAATACTCCCCTGCCAGAATAAAACTTTCTTATGTGAAATCTGCCCACGTAGCTGAATAGATGGAAATCTTTCATACTAGTTAAATAATATATGCAGCTTCATGCAGAGCAATAAAGTGTCTATCATCAGAATTTCATATTGACAATAGGGAAAAAAGAAGTAATGGACCCCATTTATTCCTGGTAAGATTTTATTATCTACAGTAAGGTTATACTTTGAAGTATAGTTTGGAGGCTTGGGCATGTCAGATTTATGCTGACTTCTCCTTTTGAGACTACCTAGGCTTTGATTTGATAGCCCATTGTAATTTCATGTACTCAAAAGAGCTGCCTAAAAGGTCCTGAGGTCCAATGGTTCGGAAAGTTTAAAGTAACACCAGGGACTTTCAAGTCAGAGCGATCTCTCTATTTGACTTGGTGTTCACATAACACCATTAGCACTATCCTCTGTATTAGATCAGGCAGTTCAGCTTAAGTTTATTCACATACAACTTTCACGAAAGTGGAGTGGGGACACTCATCATTGAAAGAGGTTTTGTCTCTGAATAAAATACTCTGTGAAAAGTACCATCCTAACTTATTAAGCTAAGTGCCATACAAGGAGTAACAAAATCATAAGACAACCCTCAGTGAACTAACTGCTGAGAGCCTACAAAAATTAAGTTAGATATTTCAGTTGGTACCTGACAGACCATTTCTGTCTTCCAAAGAAATGCTGAAAAAACTGTGAAAGGCAGAATTTCCCAGAGGTAAAGTTTCTCTGTCTTTCTTATTGAGTGTTGTTTTGGGGATTTTTGTTTGATTGGTTGAGTTTTTTTGTTGGAGTGCCACATGCTACTCCAGCTTCATGGATTGTCTATTACCAAAGGCAAGAATTCCAGTGAATCATAGAATCACAGAATCATTAAGGTTAGAAAAGACCTCAAGGATCATCAAGTCCAACCGCCAACCCACACCACCTAACTCACTAAACCATGTCCCTAAGCACCACATCTACACGTTTCTTGAACACCTCCAGGGATGGTGACTCCACCACAGATGAAAAGAGTGTTCCAAGGATGGTGTCTGTAAGGATCAAGAACACTGGCAGAATTTTCTAATAGGGAAAAACAAAGATAATCTTGATTTCCTATGTGGGGTGAAGATAAAATCAGGGATCTCCACTTCCCAGCAAATAGTGAAGGAAGAACAATCACAGTATCTTGCATGCACACAGCTGGTGTCTAGCTGTCCCTAAAATAATAGGATATATTGCAGCCAAGATTTGCAAGCACATTGGCATAGATACCCTTTCTGATTTTTCCACTAAATAGAGACAATACAAAGTGGCACCACAAGGTCTGGCTCCTCTCCATTTCTGATCTAATCTTTGGTATAACTGTTCCTATAGTTTTGCTGTTTATTTTATCTTGTATTAATGAGCAAGCCACAGTAACTACAAAAAAGATCTATAGTAACAATGGAACCAGTAACATAAAACCCATCATCAGTTGGCTCCATGAAACTAAACAAAGCATGATCTGATAGCTATGAAAGAATCACAGCAAAAGACAACAAAGTCTTGTATCATCAACCTAAACACATCCAAATAATTTTAAAATTGTGTTACATCTTAGCAGGTGAGGAACTATTACACAGATTTATTGGTTCACATTTACCCCTGGTATAACTCAGTTAAAATAAATGGTGCAACAAAAGGAATAACTTTGGTCTATTATATAGTAAATGGTTTTTATATCTTTGCTGAGTGAATAAATGATAGGTTTTGTTGACTACTATAGCACTTATTTTCTGCATTGTACATTTGCATTCATAGCAAATACACTGAATGTGTTTTAAGAGAAAGCAATCATAAAAAGTTGCACACTAAGTTATATATCCATTGTGAAAATTAAAACTACAACAAACATACCCAAAAGGGATATAAACATCTAGTCATGATCTTATAAGCAGAAGAAGCAAGTCTACCAATGTTCCTAAATTGCAGATCTGATCTCCTGCAGTGTTCCCACAGACTTATTCTGTGGCATTAAAGTGCTGAAGCTTAAGATATTACATTTTCGGACATCCACCCTCTTAGCAATTACTATCTCCACATCAAGGACAGATGAGGCAATGTGCAAGAAAAGCAATGGCTCTCTGGACACTGAAGTTCACAAGTTCAGTGCATTAGTTTAAACTACCCTCAGTTTGTTGGATTTAGCTGCAGGATTTAAGCAGTTCTCAGCACGATGCTGAGGGGAACAGCATTCTCTTCTGCCTCTCCACCACATACCTGCTGGTCTCTCATGGCTCAGTGTATGGATGTCTGGAAGCAGTAATGTCCTTATTGCTGTAGCTTAATCCAGCACAGCCCATTCCTCTGAACCCCAAGCTCTCAGAAAACTTCCCCAGAGAAAGATGTTACTTTACAGCACATTTATATTATTTTCTCACACAGTAGACACTGCTGAATTTTAATGGTCTCAGACATACTAAAAATTTGAGCATCCAAATTTAGAGGGTCCATGGAGAGCCCAAGGTGTAAGACACCCTGAAGCACCCCTTGGACAGGAACGTTTTGCAGATATTAGATAAAGAATCTTGGTACAGCTCTGCTTTCTTTGCCAAAGAACAGATCTTGCTCCCAGTAGACTAACGGCAAAATTTTATTTTATTACAGGCCATTGGGATCTCGCTCCAATCCACGTCTCAACATGTTATCAGAAACTGTGTGTATTTTGATTTAAAGACAGATCTCATGTCCAAAGAGAGTCTGGCTCGCTGCTTTGCTCCACTGTACAGAAGCCCACTCCTTGTGGCTCCCAAAAC
>NW_010103481.1:58766-60023 GCF_000699245.1 Pterocles gutturalis | reverse complement strand
AAAGAGTGAAATAGTCCCTTTGGGTTCTATGGGAGAAAATTTATAGACATAGCTATGGTATGTTCATTGACATAGTTTACCACAGGGTGCTCTGCAGTATTGTGAAATCATGTGGCTTTTATTGCATGGGACAGACAAATACTTACTAATAAAATATGATTTCAGAAAGTAATAGTAATTAAGCAGGTAATGAAAATTAATTCAGAGCAATTCTCCTTTGCCGCTGATAAGAATTCCACCCCCTCCTGTTTTCAGTCTTAGGGAGGGGGGAATAGATTTTTTTTTGAAGTGAATTTAATAGCTCATGGCAGCTGATTAGCACAAACTCACACAATCTTATTAGTAGCACTATATTATCATATGTAAAGCCCTTGCCCTCAGATAAACTCATGTGCCTCTAAAAGCTGTGGTCCTTAAAAATACATATTGCACACACAGATAAATCAAACAAAATAAGAGGTAAGGAAGGTGAAGGAGAGGTTACTGAGGGAGAGGGAATAGACAATGGAGGGGCTCCCAGGAAAATTTTTCTGTTTATTACTCATACACATATACAACCCACCCGACTGCTGAGTGACATTCTATTTTTCAAGCAGGTAACCTGTAGGTTAGACACACAGAAATACAGGTTATTATTATTTGAGCTGCAGTATACTCAGGAATGGACTTGCACTCTAGTGTGCTGACTCTATCACAAACAGAATTTCTTTAAAAAATGTTTCTATTGCTGTAGACCTTCACAGTTCCATAAAATTACAGAAAGGCCAAATCTTGATGGTAAGTTCAACCTAACTCTTTTCTGGTTTCAAGTCACTTGGAGTGTTTTATATTACACCCTTGGGTTCTCTGTATTTTCTTTCAGTCACAAAAGCATTTGGCAATCACATCATAAACAGTTCAGGAAAACTCAAGATCCAGGAGCATAAATTACTTTAGACACTCTCAACCTTTAGAAAAAGAGGCAAAAAGAGATAAGGGAGAGGTAACGTGAATGTGAAGTGGGGGACAAATAAAAAGTAGTAACATTTTACTTCCAAACTCATCTGACATCCAAGTAAGAAGGGAAGCATTGGGGGAATTTTCCAGGAAGTTCATCCTCCAAGAAATCAGATGGTAGCTGTGGTAGGGAAAACATCATCTTATGCAAAATTTGCTGTCTTACCTATAGGTGCAAAGTATATGTCCAAGATAGGTTGGGGTGTTGCATATAAGCCCTTTTCTTCCCCTAAGTCCTAGTGAATGGAAGCATGCCAAGCA